>NW_026886885.1:0-8180 GCF_032173495.1 Musca vetustissima
ATAAGAGACCTATGCCAAATCTCATCCAATTCGGATAATAAATGCGACCTGTACTTTGTTCACAATTTGACATGGACAGACAAACAGACAGACGGACGAACAGAAATGCGTAAATCGACTCAGAAAGTGATTCTTTGCATATTCTCAAAAGGAACCATGTGTCTAACATATGCACGACATTCGTTTGTTACAATGGGACACAATTATGTAAATCGATTTAAAGCAAATATCAGTCGGGCACCCGTTGAATATTACGTCATTCCAATGAAAATAGATATGGAAGCTATATCAAAATATGAACCGATTTCAACGAAACTTGTCACAGGTTAGGTTAGACTAATTTATGTACATTTTCTTCTTAATGGACATATTTTGGGTCCTTGGGTCGGACGAAACTATATAGGAACTATAACTAAATCTGGACGGATTCCAATAAAACTTGATACACGTTGTGCGAAATTTTGTATCAATCGGCTTAGTGCACCATTTATTTAAAATCGGAAAAAATACATAGGGGGCTTTATGTAAATTAATTTCAGACTTAAAACTTGTTATGATACACAAACATTAGTACGTTGTGCAAAATTGTGTGCAGTAGGCCTTACTTTGGGTCTTAAAATCGGACAATTTTCAATTTTACACACATTATTCTAGACTCAATTCAGTACGCTATGTCAAATTAAAATTAAATCGGGCGAAAGTATTTAGGAGCAATATCTAAATCTGAACCGATTTTCATGAAAATTAACACACATCGTTCTAGGGTTTATTCAAAACGCTATGCCAAATTCCATGCAAATCGAAGGGTATATAGGGATTTTTGTACACCATTTACATTACATCGGTCGAACATACATATGGGATCTAAATCTGAACCGATTTTCAAGAAATTTTACACACGTCATTCTAGACTCAAGTCAGTACGCTATGCCAAATTTCGTTGAAATCGAAATCATTCCAGACTAAAGTCAGTACGCCATGCCAAATTTCGTGAAAATCGAAAGATTTGTAGGGACTTTGGTATGGTGGCTGTTCAAGTATTACAGATTTATTCTAATTATTTAGCAGTATAATTACGGTGGAGGGTATTAAAAATTCGGCCCGGACTAAAATAAAAATTTTTCACTTGTTATACCATTCACCACACTGGGGTACAGGGTATTATGTCTTTTTGCAAAAGGAAACCAGATAGACACAGGGTTCCTTTTGAAAATATGCATAGAATCACTTTCTGAGTCGATTCATGCATGTCCGTCCGTCTGTCCATGTTAAATTGTAAACAAAGTACAGGTCGCATTTATGATGCGAATTGGATGAAACTTGGCACAGCTCATTTGTTTGGCCCAAGGACGAACCCTATTGAAATTGGCAAAAATCGGTTCAGATTTAGTTATAGCTCCCATATATAGTTTCGCCAGATTTTTAAGTAAATGGTGCACCAAAGTCCCTGAAAATCATTTGATTTGCACGAAATTTGGTACAGCGTACTGAATTAAGCCTAGAATGATGTGTGCTAATTTTCGTGACAATCGGTGCAGATTTAGATATAGCTCCCATATATTGTTTCGCCCGATTTTAGGTAAATGGTGTTTCAAAGTCTCTGAAAATCATTCGATTTGCACGAATTTTGGCGTAGCGTACTGAATTAAGCCTAGAATGATATGTGCTAAGTTTGGTGAAAATCGGTTCAGATTTAGATATAGCTCCCATATATAGTTTCGCCCGATTTAATGTAAATGGTGTACTAAAGTCCCTATATATCTTTCGAATTGTACGAAATTTGGCATAATAATCAATGGGTGTTCGATTTGTTTGTCCCACTGTAAGAAGCAACTCTATATCTGACCAAATGAGAAATTTAGTATAGGTTGCAGAAATATATGTTTATGGGTCCAATTTCATTTTACTGATCCTTCAAAAATGTGACGTCTGTTAAGATTCATCTTTTGAATATACCCAAATTGGTGGGGGGTATCATATAGTCGGCCCGTCCGACAATACTACTTTCCTTACTGGTTTTAGTAATTATATTCTTTACGTCATCAGTCAATCTTCATTATTTGTGTAACTAAAAATGTAAACTATGCATTGTGTGAGTTTGTTTTTTTCTATACCACAAAAAAACGTATTTCATTTTTGTAATCATAACTTTTCAACAAATAATATTTTGTTAATATTTATACATTTTACCATGTAGTCACTCGTACGCATAAGTAAACAAAAATATTTGTATTAATTAAAATACAAATATGAGAAGTTTGCATTTTGCCTTTAGCATATTTAGTAATTAAAAACTTCTCTACTTCTTGTCTATGTATTTTGTTTCGTTATTAAAACTACCAAAAATATACATATTCAAATTGAAATGAAAAAAAATTACCAAAAGAATATACAATGAAAAAAAAATAATAGTTTTCTTTGTAATGAGTTATCAAATCAAATATCAAGACAATATTGAAAAGATGAGTATGAATCTAAAATGAAAATATGTACATGTGAATATTTTGTAATGCATATTTATAATGTAATTGTGTATGTAAGTATTTTTTAAGGAATATTAATAACGTTTACCCATACCATTCACAACTTTTGAGGCCGAAAATTTGTCCTTCAAATTGTTCAGAACGCACCTGTGCGAGCCTAAATTGTTTTCCTAAATCAGCTACCATATTGATGTTATGAAATTTTGCACTGAGTGCACTCCATTTTAATGGTTTGCAAACTTTTATAGCATTTTTACATGACAATCACTACGAAAACAAATGTCATGTTTTCATTACTCCGGCAATATTTATACGCGTGTGTACATACATAATCAATAAAAGATTTCATTTCTTGTAAATAAATAAATTTGTACACCTATTTTATGACCTTGAATATGCATAGGCCATAACAACTGAGTTTGTCTTTTTTTGCAGTATTTCATATTCCAAAGTTTTTATCACAAGCATGACCATTCCATATTTTACATTAATTCACCATAACCATCCGCCCATACACAATGTGACGTATACGTAATAATATTTTATATTTATAACCTGGCATAACGTATACAACCAATTGGACATGGACAACACCACTATCACCACGACCAACAGCAATACTGCCAACAAAATACCAGCACACCAATAAACACTATAGAACGAAGACTTATTGTACCATCATTCTCCCTCGCTCTCACTCTGCTCGATGCGGTAATGGCACGCATAACAGGAAGTTTTATGCCTGCATGTGGGAGCATTTACAAATTACGAACATTTACAACACAATCTTCACTTGATAAAAATACCTTTAATGTGTAGTTGTGAAATTTTGCAAACCGGGATGGAGGTGGGTATATCGCAGTGCAAAATAGAAGGTGTACATTTATCGCATACACCTTGAAACGAATATAAGTAACATTAATATGCCTATATGGTGGTAATCAGTTTTATTGGTGTTCCTTTGTTGCCGTGCAAAGCTTTTGTTGTCATCGCAGCCACCGATGACAGTCAGGGAATATTGAAATATATTTCAAAAAAATCAGTATTTAAATTTTATAAAAATAATCAATAAGGAATGTTCAAAAGTCGGACCGACAACATGATATCCTTCATGAGATTGGGTATATTAAGACTATTATTGTAAGGTACAATAATAATTATATATACCAACTAGCCGAACCCGTGGCGCTTCGCTGCCCCTACTAAAGTGATTGACATTGATAGTTTACGTAGAAAACTTTTTTATTTAGATTGAATGGTACTATTTGATGGTATTTGACAAACTTACTGCAACATGGGGTTGAAAATTGTTAAATATGTATGATAGGGAATATATAGGTATTATAGTAGCCCCAACTGCGTACGTCCCTGATTACTTATAATGTCATAATAGGACCAAAAATTATGTGTCGAAAGTTCTTGAATTGGACCAAATGTTTACTTCCTGGTCGTTTAAGATTGGATCTGTAATTATCTGAGTATAACACACACTTTCATTAGCCGATTTATTCAAGATATTCAGATATATGCATAGAAAAAGAATATTAGTTCAGAGGTATGGCAACTGTTGATGCTATCGACATTCCGGAATTTTGGATGTTTATCTTGAATATCTTACTTCAATGCGATGGCATGACTGACTGCGAAATTTTCTGTGCAGCCTATTCAGCAATTTTTTGTCTATTTCATATGTATAGATAGATGTAATGCAATGGGGAGTCAATGGCGGTATTGAACCACGCCAATTTTTATGGGGATGATTCGTATTTGTAAGGAAGATATTCAGAGAAATTTTAAAGTGGAAATCTGTAACCCTTCTTAAGATATAGGAATAGAATAGGTATAATATTAAATATGTGTGATTACTTTTGATGCTATAAGTCCACATCCACGCTGAATTTTAGAATTTTATCTAGCCTATGTTACTTCTATCGGATAGCATGAGGTACTGTAAAAATCTCAGTAAAATCTGGTTAGCGGGTTTGGGCTCTTCACACAAAACTTTTTTATTCTCTATATGTAAATTATTTAAGTACAACGGGGAGTGCATTTATCTCCGATCGTACCGCGCTCATTTTGGAATGGATGATGTGTATATACGCCTACGTTATTCGGACAGATTTTGAAGACGGTATCTGTAACCGTTCTTAAGATATACTCATATTACATGTTCAGAAATTTTGAGGTATGTTCACTATTTATGATATAACCCTTCATCTACGCGGAATTTTTAAAGTTTATCTAGCCTATGTTACTTTCAGGGCATGTCATGACATACTGTGTAAATCTCATTAAGATCTGTTCAGCGGTTTTGGCGTCTATCGGTAACATACAAACAAACAAACAAACAATTTTTTTCTATTTTATATATATAGATGAAAACTTTCATGCTTGGCCCTTCTTCTAGTGAAGTTGATCCTACATGTACAATAATTTTTCAAGACTATGTCTAGTATTATTTTGTGACAATTGACATAACATCGTACCAAATTTCACGTTTTCATTGGTATTATTATACACAACAAACGGTTGAAAATCATTAGAGTAAGTAAAAGAATTTTCATAAACCGAGAGTAGATTTTCGATGGAATTATTCTTACAATTTTGTATGTTCTTGCAGAGTGCGTTAATAATGATTAATAAATATGTAAATGAAAGATAAAACCAGTGAACTGAGCAGTATAGTCGCACGGGGCCGATCATATGATACCTTACACAACTACCACCGAACTATAATTTTTTTGCAGATCTATTTTCCAAGCCTGGGCGATACTTCGCGATATTTCTACACTCTTAGTCAATTAGAGGTCAACAGATCTTGTTTCTTACCCTTATTTACGCCATACGCACTATGGACCAGAGATACTATTTTTGTCATATTTAGGTCAGACGGTTTATGAATTAAACAAATGTAAATGTAGGGTCGGACGTAGCCGACTTTAGTCAATTAGAGGTCAATAGATCCTGTTTCTTACTCTTATTTACGCCATACGCACTATGGGTCAGATATACTATTCTTGTCATATTTAGGTCAGAGGGTTTATGAATTAAACCAATTAACATGAAGTCGGTCGAAAATATATATGGACTATGTGTGCAATTCTACAAAATGCAATTACGCCATTCTATGCTCAATTTTGTACGTTGTGCAAAATTTCGTGTCACTCTGACAAACATGAGGTGCTTGATGCACCATTTACTTAAAATCGGGCGAAGATGAATATGTAGCTATATCCAAATCCGAACCGAATTCAACGTTGAAGGTTATACTAACGTTTTGTGCATATTGGTCATATTTTGGACCCATTGTGGATCATTTACTGAAAATCGGACTAAACTGTATATGGGAGCTATATCTAAATCTGAAACGATTTCAACAAAACTTGGCACACGTTTGGCAGTATTAATTTCAGTACGTTGTGCAAAATTTTGTGTCGATCAGCCATACTTTGGAGCTTTGGTGCACCATTTACGGAATATCGTACGAAACTATATATGGGAGCTATATCAATTTTTTTTCTGTAGATCTAGCATCATTCCGTCACTGTAGATGATAGCAAAAAAATACAAGTGGAACAAAATATTTTCATATTTGTAAATGAGTCATGACTATGTGCATGTTAACACATTTGAATTCGTAAATTCGCAATGGGCTGGCTGGGTAGCTGGCAGGCAGACTTCACTGGCTGGCTGTTCGGCATGATGCAAACGTAACGTGTAGATGAAGTAAATTACGAGCACATAGCATGAAATTGTAGAATAATAATGATGAAGTGTCATGGATAGCAAAAAAGCAAATATTCAACGGCAATGTTGCCACTCAGGAGGCATTCATTCACTCGTTTGCTCTTCTGTTGTTGAAGGTAATTTTTGGTGTAATTAAATCTGAAGAACAACATGAGGAACGTAATGTATTTGTATGTAATTTAATTTCAGGTGACACCAGAGTAAATTCAGTCAAGGACTTTGTTGGAAAATATACTCATTCTTACGAAGATTGGAGTAAGGGTTTGTTTTAACGAAATATGGAGAATTAGGTCGATAGCAAACGGTTTTCCTTAAAATGGGATTTTTATTTAAGGCATACATAATATCGATGTAGATTTATATAGCCTCCATAAAACCTTGACGCTTTATTTTCGGTGTTTTTAAGTTTCTTGCTGCATTTCGGTGCAATTTTTTCATGCGGCACACAATGCGGTTTCACAAAAAAAAAAAAAAAACGTTCAATATATTTGCTTCCTTGTTACAGAACGGTTGCTTCATAAGCCGAGCTTAAACCAGTAAGGAAAGTAGTAAAGTCGGACTGGGATATGAAATGATACCCTTCACCACATTGGGTATATTTCTGCCACCTATGATAAATTTAATTTCATTCGGTAAGATTTAGAGTCGTCTGGGTAACACAGGGCAAATTTATGGAAACTGATTTATAGCAAAATTGATGCACGCTATTCGGTGAAGGGTATAAAAGATCGATCACAGTAAATGGTCATAGATCTATGCCTATCAGCTCGAGACAAAACACATACAGACCCTGTCGAATAGAACAATAGTTGTTCATGGAAGAACCATTACAAAAAATTGTCTTCTGCATCTTTGGCGATATATGTTATGTGGCTACAATTACGCTACAACAGCGTATGACGATCGATTATTGTATTGTATATCATAATTAATTTTCGAAACATGCGACCGATCAAATTTCTGACGGAAACAGTACCAACACGTGGAATTATTTGTCCATCCGTCGTAGAACCCTGACTTGGTATATAATGGCTCCGTTTTTCCTTATATCATGAAAAAGGTATAGTAACCATTTTCGATGTTCATAATTGTATGTCTGGAGCTGTTTTAATGGGAAGAGAAAAAGAGTTTTGACATTGGTGTGAGCGGCTCAAAAAGTGCCTTCATCAGGATGGCGTGTGCTTTAAAAAACAATGAAACTATTTTCGATTATATATATTCGCATTTTCATTATTAGTATACATAGGATGTAGCTCGTAGGTTCATAATTACGACCCAGTTCCAAGACAATTAGAAATAAAATTGTGATGTGTGGAAATCGAATTCAGTTTTTAACATTTCGATTTTATTAACTTTTTATTACCTCAATTCCACAATATATAGTTAATATTTTAAAATGCAACCCTCCCTCAGTTTACCTTCGATGTAATGCAACAAATATACCTTCCTGCCCATGAATCCATTAACATTGCAACAAATGAGTGTGTGTGGAGCCCATTCATAGCCCAAGTCATGCATAACAAAAGGTTAATTTCCGTTGTGTAATTTCGTTCCGAACAATCGCAGTTTATTTATTGCATATTTTGTTGGAATTATTTTTGTTTGTACCTTTTCATTTTTTATGGTTGGTAGTCCATTGTAATTCACCCAATCATATTGAGCGGGTGTGTGTGTTTGAGGTGTTTTTCGAACGAGAGGACTTGCTTGCTCGAGGACAGACTCTTGTTTTGCATCACAACGGACCAAGCTATGCATCATTTTCTGTAAATTTTCCATGGCCCTACTGCAATATCTTGCACAAACATTTCAAGTAATCGTAGTGTCCGCTCCCTTTTGCACTACATTTTATTTGACTGTAATGGAATTGCCTGAGGTTAATTCCGTTTAGGAGGGTAGCTATGGAAATTGAGGAAAACCAAAATTATTTTTTCATAATACATATTTTAACCA
>NW_026886886.1:0-8267 GCF_032173495.1 Musca vetustissima
ATGTCGCTATTTCTGGGGTGAATTGTGCAATTTCGGCCAATTCTAGTAAAGTTTGCTCATTGAAAATTGGAAGTCCTTGCGATCCTACAGTGTTGTTAGAAACTCGTGCATTGGTTTTGCCGTCAATTTCTGGGAATTTGCCCTCGTTTAATGTTTCGTCCGATTTTAGAGCCCAAATGCCAAGTATTCGTCTGGCAGATGTTAATTTATTCGATTCCCGCCCTGTGGATCTTTTATTGGGAGCCGATTTGTATCCAAAAATTTTGTTGGAGGGTTGTCAGTCAATTCTTTCTGGGACTTTGCTAGCTCAAAATTCAGTTTTCGGGTGGCTTGTAACTGGACCTATCCCATCGTCGGAGATTCGTACCTTTGCCACTTTAGTTGACCGCCAAAATTATAATAGAAATTACGTGGTTAGATCAACTAGATTGGAACGATCCTCACTTGCCCGCTACTAATTGGAGTAGCGTAATTCGGGGTAACATAATTCGCCTGATAAAAATGTGTTGGTGCATCTTTTATCGAATATAACTATTGTAGCTCCCTTAAAATCAATTCCACTTTCGCAAATCAAAGTTTCTGCCCTCTGGACTTTTGAAAATTATTGTGAAGAAAACAATTCCCTTCTTAGACCTTAACTACAACTGGTGTAGATTTCGTTGATCCTTTGAAGGTAAATTCGTTCACATGTCCGTTTGTTTAGTTTACCAAAGGATATGTTTGTGTATTCCTGCGTTTATCTACCAAACTGATTTATTCCAATCGAGATTTTTGAAATATGTATGTCGTAATTTGCGGCCAATTAATTGTGAAAGTCGTGATTAAATTTCGCTGCTGTGCTACTCAGGAACTATCGTGGTATTTTATTCCAGCTTGTGTTCTACATATGGGTAGACTCTAGGAAGCAGGAATAAAAAGTTTTCCCTCCTGAACCTGTCGTAATTGACTAACCTATATCGCTTGTGAATAGGTTTCGTAAAGTTCAAGAGCTTGCTAATTTGTTTTGAAGTCGTTGTAATTCATAACGAGAAATTGCACGGTAATGGTTGTCACGTCAGAATCGTTGACGTTCGGTCGACAACGGACATTGTAAAGCGGCCTATTTTTAAATTGATTGCACTGAAACATAAACGTAGTCCGTCACTGCGGATCCGAATCCAAAGTAAACAATTTCTAAGAAAATAAAATCGAAATCCGTCTCTGCGGATTTAAGCAATACTAGACCCGTATCTGCGGGTTCCTTCACAACTAGTAATCAAAGTATAGAATTCATAACTGTGGGTTCAATCGTGATGACTCCCTTGGAATTCACGCCATGTTCGTTGGTTGAATCAGGGAGCCTACCATATTATTATATATAACTTTATGTCCGTTTTGCGGGCGATCGTATGTGGGAAATGCACTTTAGATTTGTTTGCATACATTGAAATTTGAGAAAAAAAAATGATTTTTAATATGGCGCCAATGTCACTTTCACACACTGCACCGCCTACCATATTATTATATATTTAACTTTATGTAACTATATAAATGGAATATACTGTATTACAACATAAATAATGAAAAGGTGGGCGCCATAAGTAAGAATCGCCTTTATATGCAATACTCCTTAAACCAAAAGGATCGATAGGCCGAGCTTTTGCTGTCCCTGTGTGTACTGAACACCGAGATCAAGTCAGCATTTGCCCTTTTGCTCTATGTGTGGTTTCTGTCCGCACTGAGCTGGCCTTGGGACACCTCCGTTATTATTTGAGAGATGTACCGCCCCAGTCAAACTCCCTACCTGGCAATGTCCTTGAATTGGATCATACCTGAGTCATAGGAGTTATACCAAATTTCAAATATTGACAATACCGAAGTACTGTACCAATTGGAGAGCATGCAGAAGGCATACTCTCCCCCTTGGTGAGGGGCGAAACCACAACCCCCGCGAAGCTCCCCAGGGGGCCACACCAACTGTCAGGCTGGATCAACAGATCCAGGGGCACCTGACACCCGCGGTACGGAAAACCTCCGCTCAGGCTCGAGACCGAGGCCTCTTCCAGTTTGACGCACGTCCGGGCTGGTAACCCAAAACAACAATAAGCAACGAAGATAACCGCAGGTGGCCAGGAAAAACCTGGCCACAAGCAGTGACAAATACACAAAACACAAACAATTAACATGCTGTCCTCACGGACTGCACCAAGGGCCCCAACGGACCGCGGCATCGGACAACACAACACAAACAATGAACAAAACTGCCCTCACGGACAGCCTACACTACATCCACAGGACGAGTGAAGCACATAAGTGGACACCACGAACCACCAACGATGCACAGATAACCGCAGGCAGACCGTACACCACCTACAACTGCAACCAACCGCCGACAGCCGCACCAGACCAGCACCGCCAACCGGTGCACCTACCCACCACCACCCGGTGCAACCGACCAACCCAACTGCAAGGGGGCTATGTACGAGGACCACCTCCGCTAAGTACTGTCCTTCTCCTAAATGCTTCACGAGCAAAACTACTTAAACAACTAAAGGTCCGATCGTCTTCAAGTGCCCTACTGAAATCCCACCCCGCCCCTCCATTCGATATACCCATACTTGCTAAATCTCTAATGTCATCATAGTAACAGCATTCCGTTAGTATATGCTTCCAGTCCTCGGTCATCCCGCACCCACATAAATCCGTCTGGGCAAGGCCTCTCTTATGCAGAAAAGCATTGAGAGAGCCATGCCCCGTCAGTAAGAAACCAGTACTTAAGCCGAAGCGAAAGTCTGGCCGGTCCACTACGAACGTTGCGTCACGAATAAATTCGTACGTCACCCTCCCTTTGTCACTGTTCGTCCACCTAGTCCTCCACCTATCAACAACACAGTCCCGAAGGATAGTGCTGTACCGCCTACTCTCCCCATCCACCAAATCAGAAGGCCTGAGCCAATCATCCTCATCCAACTGCAAACCACGCTTAAGCTTATACATGATAGCCCTACATCTCACTTCAAGATCAAGCGGCGCGGCGCCAAGCAGCACCTGCAACGCCTCTGTTGAAACAGTGCGACACACTGGCAAGCACGCTAACATGACGACCCGCTGACACGAAAGGAGCTTCCTCTGCCCGAAGACAGAAGAGGCAGTTCTGTACCATATAGGTGCACCATAAGTTGCGCAAGCAACAAAAAGCCCACCATATATGATGCGTACAGAGCGCCTACTCAAGCCCCAATCAGTCCGCAAAACACGCCTGATGGTCCCAACGACCGCTGTCAGCTTCTCCTTCAACCGATCGAAGTGTGGAAGAAAATTCAAACGCTCTGACACAGTTACTCCGAGATATTTAACAGTACTCGAATACCTTATGCCGCGTTCACCAGCTCGAATGCAGGGAGGACGACTGCGTGCCAACCTGCCTTTCAGCAGCATCAGCACCGTCTTCTCGGTAGCCACCTCCACTCCAACTCGGTCACTCCAAGCCTGCACAATCTGCATAGCCTGCTCACCACGATTTTCCAGTTCAAGGCGACTATCCCCTTCAATCATGATGAGCAAGTCATCCGCATATGCACAAACCTTGAAGGAAGCAGCCAACTCCCGCAACAGGGGATCCATCATGAGGTTCCATATACATGGACCACAAATGGAACCCTGTGGGCAACCCCGCTGCACATTCCTCCAGACCGAAGCACTGGCTCCCACGACACAAGCCTTCCTATCCCGGAAATAACTTGCCCAAAGAGCGATCTCCCTACACCCGACCTCTGACAACCTTGTGAGCACGCTATCCCATAAAAGGAAGTCAAATGCGCCTTTAAAATCCACAAATATGCCAAGGACATATTTGGAATTTGACCCGCTCAGGCTATCTTGCACATGCCGCCACGCGTCCACAGTACCTCTACCCTCGGTAAAACCGAACTGATACAAGGACGTACCTTCACTGTAGCAGTCCTTAAGCCGTGCCACCATAATCCTCTCCAGCACCTTTCCAAGCACTGGGAGAAGGCTTATGCCCCGATACGAGCGAGGATCACTCCTAACCCGATCAGGCGACTTAAGTAAAACCACAACTCGGGCACACTTCCAAGTACGCGGGAAGTATCCATGACGAATGCAGCTGGAGAAAACGGACTCGATATATTCCGGCATAACCTTCCAGATGGCTTTCACCATCCTTCCAGTCATACCATCAATACCTGGCGATTTTCTACTTCTAACTCGGCAGATACTGTCCACAACTTCTATACGATCCAAACCCGGAGGCTCCCTCATTTCATCAACAAACGGAGGAAATGATGAAGTCTCCGAGTCCGGAAAGAACGTTCCCAACAAAAGCCCTACGCTCTCCCCCCACCCCGAGGTGGTTGTCGCAGAGCTGCTACGCAACCCCTGTAGGTCAACCTGTCTCTTAGACCCACCATGCCGGCACACACGGTATACTATACCCCATGGATCATCTCCATTGTCCCGTACGAATCTCCTCCAATTGTCTTCTTTACTCCTAGACAGCTCGTCTTTGTACGTTCTAAGAGCAGCAAGGAACTCGGATTTACGCTGCGCTAAATCTTCCGCATTGACACGCCTGGCTCTTTGGAAGCGCCGCCTAAGACGCCTGACATGCCGCCGCATAGTAGTTAGCTCGCGGGTCCACCATTTGACCTTACTCGGCTTGGCCTGACGGCGTCTACCGAGGAGTACGTCATTGACGCTGCTCATCCACTCGTTCAGCAAGCTGACCTGGTCATCTATGGTCCGTGCCCTAAAGTCCACTAGTGGCAAAGCCAACTCCCTGACACAGTTCGCATAATGGTCCCAGTTCACATCTCGTTCCTTCCAGCCCCTGAAACGTTCAGTTCCCTGCGTACGTCCCCTGGGAGTGGCCACAATCTCAATGAGGTTGTGGTCACTCACGCCCCAGTCTTCGCAAATACTCCAACTAAACTGGTAAGCTGTCATTGCTGCCCCATTTGCAGCCGTCACGTCTATGTCACTCACCCCGGAGGGACCATCAAAGGTATACAGATCCGAGGGCTCATTTAATATCTCGACGCCCCTCGCTAACACCCATTCACTAAGCGCCTCTCCTCGGATGCGATTCCGATGACCAGATGTTGACCTGGTCATCTTGGAGAACCACAGCGAGGAGGTTGCGTTCGCGTCTAGCCCTAGGATTAGCGGACAACTACTCTCGAGGAGTAGTACCGTATCCATATACCTTAAATATGGCTCCAAGGTGAGCTGAAGTGGCAGTAGATGCTAGCCAGCAACATCTTCCCTCCCGCCCATTCAACGGACACACACACCCCCTCAGGTTGGCTACTTCTAACAGTACAGTCGACGTCACTGTCCACAACTATTATAGCAGAGCCACATCCCTCGTCCGTAAAGGCTCGCATCCCCCCCGGCAATCCACGCACATAACCATCCCTACAGTAAGGTTCTTGCACCAACGCAAACATAGCGCCCATCCTCAGGATAGCTTGGCCGAATTCGTGCATTACGCTCGCAGACCGCTGGCAATTGTATTGAAGGATCTTCATTTAATGGCGTGCGTTAGCCCTCGCAGCCAACTTAGCATATCCGGGACACGCCATTGATAACATCAAGTGGTCAGCTGGTAGTCCCTTAAACGCACAATTCCTACAATGAGCAGGGTTGACACACTCAGCAGACAAGTGGCCCGTTCCTCCACAGTGTCTGCACACATCAGTGCTCATCCGGCAGTCCCTAACGCGATGATCCACACCGAGGCACCTAAAGCAGACGGGGACTGGGTCCTGCCTACGGACAACAAAGCGGAACCAACGGATGTAAACGCCGCTCGCACACAACTGTTCCGCCACACGCTCCGTACACTCTAAAACCACATTGATCCGAGTGTCCCCGCTCACTGGAGGCTTCCACGGACCACTCGCCAACCTCACGCTCTTCTTGTAGGTCTCCACCGACATACTGTCCTTGAAGTTCATGTCATACATTTCTTCCATAAACTCGTCGGGAGACATCTCTGCATGAACACGCTGAACTACCAGCCTCGGGCCAAGCCTATCCCTCACCGTCACCTCCAGACCAACATCAGCAAACTTCTTATTCGCCACGATCCTCTCCCTCTCCGCAACAGATGGAGTACGAATAACCGCACCGCCACTCTTCGTGGGCTTGACGTCATGGACCCTCACCTTAAGCGCTGGGCCCACCTCCTCCACCACCTTCTTTACGACCTCAGAGGCTGAGGCACCACCCTTGTCCCTCACCACCACCGACCAAGTCTCAGGCACTGCGACCATCGGCCTGGCAGCAACAGGGCCAGAGGACGCCGACTGCGCCGATTGCAACACAGGGGGCCTAACCCCCGGACGGACACCACAAGCCATCATCGCCTCGTACGCTTCGAGCTTGCCCTTCAACCTCTCGTTCTCCACAACCGCTCTCATCAGTATTTGCTCATACTGGCTGGAGAGGGAGATGATCTCACGCGTCGTCGCCGGAGAACAACTTGCATCACTCACCACATCCAAGAGAGAGTCCGTGATTCTCTTTATCTCCGCCACAGAGACCCCAGCAGAACCGCTCTTAAGAGCACCGCTCTTAACACGAGGGCGGCTCTCCCTCTCAGACGCCACAGGCCTCTCACAACCAGAAGGCTGCTCTGCACTCTCTTCAACAGGAGGCACCGTCTCACTCGACCTCAGCAGCACATTGGCCGAGACCACTACCTTCTCTCTCGCAGCAGCTGGCGCCTTCTTAACAGGCGACTTCTTCGCCGGTGACTTCTTTGCAGGCGACTTCTTCGTCGGTGAGCCTAATTTTACTCTCTTACTATCCGACTCTACTCCCTCACTACTCGCCTCGCTCTCCGTATGCCTCAACCGCCTGGCAGCCGGAGGAGGCATCAGTGACGCCGAGGAACCGCTGCATGCGGTCATGTCACCATCAGATGTTTCCGAATCCCCCACATCACTAGGGGGAGGATCCGCACCCTTCCTTCTCCTTACCACTTTAGGTGGCATCACGCCCAACAACCAAGATAAGAAATGAAGGACTTACCTTGGAAGCACCTCAACGATAACTTGTTTAGTAAGGGAGTCCCTGGACAAGGAATCCCACGACTGATCAAAACGAAAAACCGAACTCGAAAGCCAAATGGAATGCACAACCGTCAACGAAAACAATGTCCACTACCCACAAGGAGCACTAGGTATACTAGTTGTTGAGACACCGGAGCACCCCAACAACAATTGTTTAAAACTGACAGAGTCAGAAAATTGAAATATCGCACTAGAGCAAGACAACAAATGTTGTATTTGTTCACCTTAAAATTTCACAATATTTTTCCGCTGGGCTACTTAAACACACTTCTTGTTCGCTCGAATGCTAAACTCCGAATGAGTAGATAGGGACAGTAGGAATCTCGTTAATCCATTCATGCGCGTCACAACAGAAAAGAAAACTCTTCCGATACCTCTCGACGGCTTCTTTATGGTCGTTCCTGTTGCCAGGATGAGCACAAGGCCCATATTTAATAACAAACGGATACTCAACAGGTTACGGAATTGGAACCGTATTCCCTTTCGTTCAAAATTATTCAAGTGTTTAATTACGAAAAAAATGCGCAATGCATTCTTTTGTTATAATTATAACTTGAAAATTTTCAGCTTTCGCCTTGAACTTAGGACCGACTAACTCGTGATCAACCACTGTTCACACGAAACCCTTCTCCACTTCAGTCCTCCAAGGTCTCATTCGATTATTTGCTACTACCACCAAGATCTGTGCCAATGGCGGCTCCATGCAGGCTTACGCCAAACACTTCCATGCACACCATTGTACCCTCCTACTCACTAAAGTTTCAAAGTTTAAAATCCAACCGAGATTGAATATAAACCATTTACTTTAGCGGTAATGTATAGGTATACAACTTAAGCGCCATCCATTTTAAGGGCTAGTTGCTTCGGCAGGTGAGTTGTTACACACTCCTTAGCGGATTACGACTTCCATGTCCACCGTCCTGCTGTTTTAAGCAACCAACGCCTTTCATGGTATCTGCATGAGTTGTCAATTTGGGCACCGTAACATTACGTTTGGTTCATCCCACAGCGCCAGTTCTGCTTACCAAAAGTGGCCCACTGGGCACATTATATCACAACCACACCTTCATACCAAGAAAGGTGTGGTTCTTACCCATTTAAAGTTTGAGAATAGGTTAAGGTCGTTTCGACCCTAAGGCCTCTAATCATTCGCTTTACCAGATAAGATTATTTTACATAATTTTTAAA
>NW_026886887.1:0-8165 GCF_032173495.1 Musca vetustissima
ATTGTCGACTGCCATTAAAGATGGATTATGACATTTTGCAGTACAAGGTGCAACTCGCAGATAGGCACAGTGAGGTGCGAACGGTCACAGTCGATCTCCCATTCAAACACAGCCACCGTTACCGTACTCCCCAATCACACTGCGATCCTAAAGAGTTTTGGAAAATTTGTCCTATAGAAAACGCAGCGGATCCGTCTTTTTATCTACCATGGAGTTGTTCCATAGTTCTGGGAAAGGATGTTGGTATATCAATTTATTTGGGATTACCGGAGGAGCAGTCAGGGCTACCATATTTGCAGAAGACTATATTTGGTGATGGCTTTTTTGGTCCATTGGCGAAAGACACTGAAAACACTGAATTGGAGGCTGAATTTTTATCTCAAAATAGGCAAGACGAATAGTTCGCTCTGGAGTCTATTTAGTTTAATTACTTACATTATTACAAACCTTTTTTAATTATTCATTCCTGATAATTGTCATTGAACTTTTTTGGTCCCAAAATGGGCGAATTGAATTTCTGAATTTATTACCGCTTATTGGCAATTTATATACTTTAATATCCTTATATTATTTACTTTATTGAACTAGCCGTTCAAGGGAGGCGGCATGATCAGGTACTTAAAGGGACATGTGTGAACAATTCCATCTCTGAGTACCATGATCAGTTGATAGTGTCAGCACTGACATCATCTGAGAGAAAAAAAACTCTCAACACCAATCCCAATCACCAACAGTGTAAAACGCCGCTAAGAATTTTCATGTTTATTGGTTTGTCCGATAACTTACTGAGTAAAAATTACTCAGTAAATTATGTCGAGAGAGTTTGTTCTCTCATGTGAAAATATTAAAAAAGGTTATCGAACAACATCCAGTAAAATCCATTCAGAAATCAAATATATGTTAAAAATTCGTATATAAAATAAAATTTTTTAATAAATGAAATTTTAATCTATTTATGCATTCATTGTATATTACTCAATTACCCCCAAAACTTAAAGAGTTCGGATTATTGCATTGATATAAAAAAATTATATATATTTGACACAGAACATAAACATGAAAATTCTTACTGTGTATATTTTGCAGTAAGAATTTTAAGTTATCGAACAACATTCTGTAACAATTTGTACTAATTGTTACAAATTATGGGGATATCAAACAAACCTTATGTTGTGTTGTCAAATATATATTATTTTTGTTTCAATCAATGCAATAATTTGAATATTTAATTTTTTGTGGGTTATTAAACAATATGCAATATATAATAAATTGAAATGTGTAAAATTAAGTTATTAAAAATTGCGTTTTTTTGTATCAGATTTCTTAAAAACTTCAAATTCTGACACATACATTTGATTTCCTACTGGCTTTTACTTGATGTTCGATAATTTTTTCAATATTTTCACATGAGAGCACAAACTCTTCCTATTTAAATCGAAGACAAAGTGTAATTTTTTTTTGTATTTTAATTTCGAATTTGTTTGAAGCATGGTTTATTATTATGGTTAACCAGCATGCTTTAGTATTCACTTGTCGTCGACATTTTAATCGCGAAATACCAACTACAACCAGAATAATAAGAATAATATTAAGAACATTTCTTCACGTTTTTGGCAATTGTGAAAAAATTTTGAATATTTTTTTTTATATTATAATTTTTATTTATTTTTTATTATACTTACCGCTGCAAGGATTCGAGAGTATACGCGTTTCCTAGCTCTCTCATTGTTGGCAATGTATTAAATGATTTTTTGCATTTATTCACTTTATTAAAAAAATAACTATATATTTTTATTATTATTTGTTACTCTTTTGACGTCGTTTATAGATATTCCTATTTTTGCTTTTTTTGCAAATAATATAGCATACAAACAGACGCAAAAAGAGCATTTTTTTCTCCATCGCGTTTGGTATTCGATGAATAAACGAAACGAAAAATGGCAAACGCTTCAGTCTTTATTACGGTTTATCGCCCTCCCCCTTCATATGTAACGCAGGTTGTTTATAAACTTCGGCAAGAAAGGGATCAAAGCGGAAATATAAAACCACGAATGAACAGTGGCAACATTTAACATATTGTATGTATCTTCATTAATACGTACGACATGGTAAAAGAAAAGAATTCGTTATTATTAAAGCGCATTTACATATGCAAGTTTAAATCGACTCGATTAACGAAATCCAGAAATACACCATAATTGTTTAAAGTACGTTTACATTGTACCGGATTTGGTTAACCCAGTGGGTTTAAATTGTCAATTCCTTTTAATACATGCCAAATATATCCTCATAAAGTAGGTTAACCCGGTAAAAAGTTCTAATGTAAATGCCGTATGACACATAATTTTAATCATGATTAAAGGCCGAATCAAGGTTTGCTTTCTTAAAGCGAATTTACATATAACATCTAATCTTTATTTTCTTAAAGCGAATTTACATATAACATCTAATCATGTTTAAATCCTCATAAAGTAGGTTAACCCGGTAAAAAGTTCTAATGTAAATGCCGTATTACACATAACTTTAATCATGATTAAAGGCCTAATCAATGTTTATTTTCTTAAAGCGAATTTACATATAACATCTAATCATGTTTAAGGGCTTTTATATAAATACGCATTTTGCGTGAAAATTTAGAGCCAATTTTTATCTTGAAAAAATGCATTCAATCAAAAAGCCCATTTCCGTACAACAGAAAACTCAGGAAACCCCAACATTTTGTTTATTCAGATCATTTTTATTAAAGAGGAAACTGAAAATACGTATTTGGGGAAATAATATATATATATCGAATTCCACTAAAAATTTGAGTTAAAATCTAATTTTTTATAAAATTCGTGGATAAATTTTTCCATTTTGTAAAGAAGTGCGAGTTTATGCCTGTATATGTGAACAAATACAAGCTGGCATTCATTTGAAATGATCTCAAAGCATGTATAAATAATCATAATTTGATTTCAGGATTTCGTAAAGTCACATCGAATAAGTGCATATGTAAATGTGCTAAAATAATTCAAAAACATGTAACAGAACTGTACATATCGCCTGGACGCTTAATTGATCGATACAAAACGCCGTCATTTTGTAAAGATCAACTACGCAGTGATAAAGTAACGTCATAAAGCGAGAAAAAAGAAGCGTCACTTCAATTCGTTATTTCGGCGTATTAACAATAGTCGTCTCTTTGAAAATAAAAAGTGTTTTAGTGTTTATATATTGTCTGTTCCCGTACTGCATGAATCTACTACTTTTTAATACGATAACGAATTTTACTTTATGATATCGAAGAAAATAGTAAAATCTGGTAGATTCTTGCAGTACCAATAGTTACACCAAAATATTTTTTTTTAATTTTAGGATAAGCAAAAACCTTTTGCTATTACCAATAAATATGATGTGGCCAACAAAATATATACCAACAAGCAAGGACAACAACAAGGAAAACAAGCACAAAAAACTAACTAAACCACATGGTGCACAAAAAGAAAATAAAAATTATAAATCAAAAGCAGGTGTATACATTCAAAAATTAAAACTTTTGGAAGAAAATCAAAAAACCCTCAACAAGGACAACAAAAGTACGAATAGGTATCTAAAATTTTACTTAAAATAACAATAAATCATAATTATCGAGAAATAGTTGCATAAATAATATATGTTACAATTTAAATAAATAAAATTTGCAATATAAGAAAAATATAATAATCGCTTTGTGCCAAGTCCGGACAGTATGGCGGATGTATTAAAACTTGCCATCCAAGCTCCCGAAGTTTCTGGCGAGTCACTGTAGATGTGTGTGGGCTAGCGTTGTCCTGGTAGAACACGTCGCCATTCCTGTTGCCCGTTTCTGGTTAATTGATATCTTCGAACGGTCCTGTTGTTGACAGTACAGATCAGAACTTAAAAGCAACACATATTAAATAATCCCCTTTCGGTCTCACCAAATACATAGCACAACCTTCATGGCCGTTAGTCCTGGTTTGGCTACCAGTCACCATTCGTTTAAGAAATGCGTCTATCTCATTCCGTTTGGTCAATGGTCGCAAATGGAAATTCCATCTATCCCATTTTTCTGGTTATTGGCGTGGCTCTCAAAAATCTTGCTTCTTTTTGAATCCAGCTTTGTGTAAATGGTTTAAAACAGTTTTATGGTCGATTTTTAACTCGTAGCCAATGCTACAACTGCTAACATGCCGGTCATGGATATTCATTTTCAATAACCTAAAATATTTTTTTTTAATAAATCCACGCCTGCGTTTGCTTCATTTAGATCGAATGGTGGGTATTAATAATAAAGTGCATATGTAAATGTGCTAAGATAATTCAAAAACATGTAACAGAACCGTACATATCGCCTGGACGCTTAATTGATCGATACAAATGACGCCGTCATTTTGTAAAGATCAACTACGCAGTGATAACGTAGCGTCATAAAGCGAGAAAAAAGAAGCGTCACTTCAATTCGTTATTTCGGCGTATTAACAAAAGTCGTATCTTTGAAAATAAAGTGTTTTAGTGTTTTCTAGTCCGGGTGACGAAAAAATAAGGAAAATTTTTTGAGATGGTAAGTACTGCTGTGAAAAATTATATATTGTCTGGCCCCGTACTGCATAAATCTACTACTTAGATTCTTGCAGTACGGGGACAGACCAATAGTTACACCAACATATTTTTTTTAATTTTAGGATAAGCAAAAACCTTGTGCTATTACCAATAAATATGATGTGGTCAACAAAATATATACCAACAAGCAAGGACAATAACAAGGAAAACAAGCACAAAAAACTAACTAAACCACATGGTGCACAAAAAGAAAATAAAAATTATAAATCTAAAGCAGGTGTATACATTCAAAAACTTTTGGAGCAAAATCAAAAAAACCCTCAACAACGACAACAAAAGTGGGAATAGGTATCTAAAATTTTACTTAAAATAATAATAAATCATAATGATCGAGAAATATTTGCATAAATAATATATGTTATAATTTAAGAGTAAATGTATTAACGAATAATAAAAAAATCTACTGTTTGTTCTGGTACGTACCAAAACAAAAATTTGATTTTTTATTATTCGTAAATACATTTACTCTTAAATTATCGAAAAATATTTGCATAAATAATATATATGTTATAATTTAAGAGTAAATATATTTACGAATAACAAAAAAACCTACTTTTTGTTTTGGTACGGTAAATATAAATATACATATATATGTATATGTATATATATATATATATATATATTAAATATTTGTCGATAAATATTTGCATAAATAATATATGTTATAATTTAAGAGTAAATGTATTCACGAATAATAAAAAAATCTACTTTTTGTTTTGGTACGATAAATATATATATATATATATATATATATAAATAATATATGTTATAATTTAAGAGTAAATGTATTTACGAATAATAAAAAAATCTAATTTTTGTTTTGGTACGTACCAAAACAAAAATTTGATTTTTTTTTATTCGTAAATACATTTACTCTTAAATTAGCGAGAAATATTTGCATAAATAATATATATGCTATAATTTAAGAGTAAATGTATTTACGAATAATAAAAAAATCTACTTTTTGTTTTGGTACGATGAATATATATATATTCAAATAATAATAAATCATTATTGTCGATAAATATTTGCATAAATAATATATGTTATAATTTAAGAGTAAATGTATTCACGAATAATAAAAAAAATCTACGTTTTGGTTTGGTACTATAAATATATATATATATATATATATTATTTAATAATTCCATGAAAACTTATTATTTATGAAACCACGCCTCTTATGCATAAATGCAAACGGAGTCTAGAGTGACGTGTGTTATGTTATGTTCAAATTTAGACATAGCTCCCACATATATTATTTCTTCCAATTTTGTTTAAGTGTTACATTAAAGCCTCTATATTTCTTTTGATTTGCACGAAGTGTAGCGTAGTGTCCGAATTAGGTATAAAATGATATGTGCTACCTTATATTTCTACCTTGGCCGGCATCGATAAAAAATCATAATTACAAATATTTTTTAATGATTTTATAATTTAAAGTATTCTCCTCTATGTTCTTTTCAATTACCAAGAAGATCCTTGTGAATATATATACATATATAATTTTATAACCACTATTTTTTCTTAAGAAAAAATAATTATCGCTGGTGTTGACAAACCTAATTGACCAAATGCCAAATTTGGACTGAATAAATGTACTTAGCTCGAGTAAATTTTATGCAGATAGGCTCTGTATAAAATTTATTCAAGGTCTTTTTCATATTTAGTTAAAGGATTTTTAGTTATTTTAAGTTATATAAAACATATTCCGACTATTGGCACATGCCGAAATTAGGTGCGTTTACGCTATATTCTTTAATAAAGAACAGTAAGGAAAGTTCAATATTCGGACGGGGCCGACAATATACTCTAGGTTCGATTTGATACGTTGTGCACTAATTCGTCCTAAGCGGACAAACTTTAGTTATTTGGTACACCATTTTGATGAAATAGGATGAAATTATGTATGGAAGCTATATTTAAACTTGATACGTCTTCAATCCAATACGCTTTGCAATATTTCATGTAAAGCAAACAGACATAGGCTCCTCCATTTGCACCATTTGCATAGAAACGGACAAAAGTATATATGTGAGCTATATTTAAATCTGAACCAAATTCAACATAACTTAGCATACATTAATCTAGACCTAATTCAATACACTCTGTAAAAGTTTGTCTCAAATGTACCAATATTGGGAGTTTGGTGCATCATTTCTAAATTCAATACATGCTGCAAAATTTCGTGAATATAGTCATTTATATAAAATCGTACGAAAATATATGGGAGCTATATCGAAATCTAAACCGATTGCAACAAAACATCGCATACATCAATCTGGACCTAATTCAGTACTCTGTACAAAATTTTGTCTCTATCGGACAAATATTGGGAGTTCGATGCACCATTTACCTAAAATCGGATGAAACTATATATGGGAGCTATATCTAAATTTGAACCGATTTTTGAATCCAGCTTGCTTCTTTTTGAATCCAGCTTTGTGTAAATGGTTTAAAACAGTTTTATGGTCGATTTTTAACTCGTAGCCAATGCTACAACTGCTAACATGCCGGTCATGGATATTCATTTTCAATAACCTAAAATATTTTTTTAAATAAATCCACGCCTGCGTTTGCTTCATTTAGTTCGAATGGTGGGTATTAATAATAAAGTGCATATGTAAATGTGCTAAGATAATTCAAAAACATGTACTGTACATATCGCCTAGACGCTTAATTGATCGATACAAATGACACCGTCATTTTGTAAAGATCAACTACGCAGTGATAACGTAGCGTCATAAAGCGAGAAAAAAGAAGCGTCACTTCAATTCGTTATTTCGGCGTATTAACAAAAGTCGTCCCTTTGAAAATAAAGTGTTTTAGTGTTTTCTAGTCAGGGTGACGAAAAAATAAGGAAAATTTTTTGAGATGGTAAGTACTGCTGTGAAAAATTATATATTGTCTGTTCCCGTACTGCATAAATCTACTAGTTTTCAATACGATAACGAATTTTACTATATGATATCGAAGAAAATAGTAAAATCTGGTAGATTCTTGCAGTACGGGAACAGACCAATAGTTACACCAAATTATTTTTTTTTTAATTTTAGGATAACCAAAAACCTTTTGCTATTACCAATAAATATTATGTGGTCAACAAAATATATACCAACAAGCAAGGAAAACAAGCACAAAAACCTAACTAAACCACGTGGTTCACAAAAAGAAAATAAAAATTATAAATCTAAAGCAGGTGTATACATTCAAAAATTAAAACTTTTGAAGGAAAATCAAACAACCCTTAACAAGGACAAAACCCTCAACAAGGACAACAAAAGTGCGAATAGGTATCTAAAATTTTACTTAAAATAATAATAAATCATAATTATCGAGAAATATTTGCATAAATAATATATGTTATAATTTAAGAGTAAATGTACTCACGAATAATTAAAACAAAATCTACTTTATATATATATATATATATATATAAATAAAATATGTTATAATTTAAGAGTAAATGTATTTACGAATAATAAAAAAATCTAATTTTTGTTTTGGTACGTACCAAAACAAAAATTTGATTTTTTTATTCG
>NW_026886888.1:0-8335 GCF_032173495.1 Musca vetustissima
TTTGTAACGCTGCGAAATATTGGTCCTAGACCCACCTTTAAGTATACCGATTGTCATATCTCGACTAGCTGAGTCGATCTAGACATGTGTCTGTCCGTCCGTCTGTCCATCTGTCCGTCTGTCCATTATAATTTGTAAACACGATACAGGCCGCAGTTATGGACCAATCTTCACGAAATTTTGCATGTAGGATGGGTTCTGGCCAATGAAGACCCCTATTGTTTTTGGTAAAGATCGGTTAATATTTAGGGGATGAAATGGACCAAAAACTAAATTTTTGTCTGATATTCTGGTCGCTCTAGAGGCCGCAATTATGGCCCAAATACCGCGAATTTTTACATGGAGAAGGGGATTGGGCCAAAGTATAAGCATGCCTGTTTTGATAAAGATCGATCAATATTTAGCGGGTCAAATGGACCCTAACTTTTGTGTGAAAAATGACAAAATTTGTATTCTATTGCTTATATATTTAATCCCGAGTGACATAGAGCCGAGAAGTTGATAGTATATCCAAGAGGAGTGGTTGACCTTTAAATTGATACCAATTATATTGTCGTATGTACTCGGATGTGGGAGTTACATTTAAATATTAACAGGTGCTTACGTACTCAGATATTATTTAGTAACACATTACCATACTGGAGGATCGCTTTGAATCCAGGAATGGTCAAGGATAACGCCTATAATTTTCGGTGATGATAACATAATAATATTGGGATGAAGAGGACCGAAAACTTAATTTTTTGTGTTTATTCTAGTCCATATATAGTCCACAATTGAAAGTCGAACATCATAACACAACCCACCGTAATGGGAAACTGGACAAGTAATTAGAAAGGATTTACTGAATATTAGTAATCTTTTTTGACCTCTAGTCGGTGTAAATATAGCGAAATATTTTCCATGCTCAATATATATAACCACAGAAAGTTAGATTTTCGTGGAAGTTGTGTAGGGTATCATATGGTCGGCCCCGTCCGACTATACTGCTCCGCTCACTGGTTTTATTTTAATTTTAAAACAAATTGGAATATATTTAAAAATTAAAGCTTTCCGATTTTTCGTGTGTTTCTATTATCTATATCCGTTAACGAATATGTAAGCAGTCACGTAGAGACACATACATGGAACGCGCAAAATACATTTGTATAGTATATTTGGCAACAGCATCGATGAAACTACTTAGATACTCAACGATAAAGAGCCACCAACATTCAAACTTGTATTTGTTGGCTTTGAGTGGCATAGAGATGCAGATCTCAGAATACGGTAGTTGGAAATATTTTTTCACAAAAGTTGTATATTAACATGAGAATCGAAATAAAGAGTCAATCTATACGTATGTACGTATTAGAGTATATGCAAAATATAAATAAAGAAATCCTTTTCTTTTATTTAAGGATATATAACGATTATAACTGATTACATAGGAATTTTTGGCCATCATTCGCTGAAATATGGTCTAGTTATACACTTCACTTCTTTACTCGATATCCGTCCGTCTAGAAATAAAAAAATCATTTCAAATGTAGATATTGCTCCGATTTCTCCTAGATCAAGGCTAAATATGCAGACTTTTAATACCTCTCTCATATACATGTTACAACATTGTGGTCGATGAGATCCACCAGTAACCCTGTTTGCCAAATCACTGTCACGTTGTTATTTGCTTTTGTTTTTGTTCGACAGTCTGCCAGATTTTTGTTGCGAACAATGTTGTTTAATATGCACACATTGACATTACCACCTATTAAAAGATTTGCATCCAACAATGTGTGAATTTTGGTGTTGTTACTCTGTTAATGGTCGTCGAACGAGCAAGGGAGCAACCTTTGGCAAATGTTCGCCGAACAACAATGGCAACAACAAAAATATTGCCATGCAATACTCTCCACTCAACAAAATGTGAACTCTTTGCAAATTCACGTACATACGAGTGCATGTGAATGCATAAATGTGCAGACATACACACATACATTGGAACGGAAAAACAGTTGAAATCGTACATTTCCATTTACATGTGATACAGTGAGAAAGCTTTTTAAATTGCTGAACAGACCCCCCAAAAAAAAGAAAAAATCAATGTTTTTAATGGAAATTTATACAATTTGAAAATGATATTTACAGGAAACACATTTGGTGTGTTGTAGAGATTAAATGTGAAAAGAGGAGTTATACTGCCACAGGAATTTAAATACATTTCAGCAAAAATAAAATAACTTAATGATCTGTTTATATGTTTTAAAGATTGTATTTTGAGTGTAGCCAATTTGTAGACAGACAGCTGATTTAATATTTTTTTTTCAGTTGGATAGACATCAGCAACTGATCATCAGCAATTTACAGCCGGATAAATGTAATATTTAATTGAAAGAATTTCAATCAGTTTTATTTGCAACTATCTAGCCGTTTTAATATCAACATTTGATACTTTTGCACATGTTATGCAAATAACTTGTATCATCTGAACTTGGCTGTATCTTAAAATCTTTATGTACTTGAGCTTTGATACATTAAATAAAATATCCAAGGAGTCAAATATATATATTTGCAGTAGAAATTTTAACGTTTTTTGTATCCCATTCAACTATGTTATGAGGGCATTATAAGAGTTTGTTGCGCACCGAAATATTGGTGCTAGATCAACCTATTAATCTAGACATGTGAGTTCGTCCATCCGTCTGTCAATTGTATGTTTTTGTCAATGTCAATGTGTTCGAGATTTGGATGAAATTTGGCACAGGTTACTTTTTCGGCCAAGGTCGAACACCATTAAAATTGGAGAAAATCGGTTCAGATTTTGTTATAGCTAACATATATAGTTTCGTTCTATTTTATGTAAATGGTGCATCAAACTCCCAATATTTGTCCGATTGAGACAAGATTTTGCGGTTCAGATTTAGATATAGCTCCCATATGAGCTATATCGGCCTATGCGTAGGCCGATATAGCTTATCTTCGGACTTGACCTACCTGCAGACAAAATACAAATCGATGCAAAATTTTAGCGATCTATTTCAATTCGTTTAGAGGCTAAAGTGATTACAACAGACCTACGGACATGTTTAAATCGTCATAGATCAAGAATATATACACTTTATATGGTCGGAAATGATTCATTTCATTTTAATGGTCCTTCAAAAATGGGAGGTCTGTTAGGATGTATCTCTTGAATGTAGCCGAAGTGGTAAAGGGTATCATATAGTCGGCCCCGTCCGACTTTATAACTTTCCTTACTGGTTTTTTGTTGGTTCAAATATATATGTAGATCACAAATTTAATTTCGCCCGATTCAAGGGTCCTCCAAACATGCTATGTTTGTTATAATACAGTGTCCGTATTTTGGGTTCTCATTGTATATCACATGTCCCTCCAAAAAACATATTATTAGGTTGTGGAAAAACCTGATAGATTTCTCGTAAAGTATCGATCAAACAATTTTAGATTTATGCTCGTTGGAAGGGTGAAATTTCGCAATAAAAAATCAGTGAGCAGAGCAGTATAATCGGACGGGGCCGACCATATGATACCTTACACAACTTCCACGAAAACCTAACTTTCTGTGGTATTTCATTCTGAGCTTGGGCAATATTTCTCGATGTTTGCCCCCTCTTGACCGACTAGAGGTCAACAAATATTACTAATATTCAGTACAGATCTTCTAACTACTTGTCCAGATTCCCTTCACGTGGGTTGTGTTGTGATGTTCGGCTTTCAATTGTGGCCTATAGATCGACTGTAAAAACCACAAAAAAATTAAGTTTTGGGTCTACTTCATTTCAATATTATTATCTGATCATCACCGAATATTATAGGCGTTTTTCTTGGTCATACCTGGATCCTCATGGAAAATTTCAAAGCAATCGGCGCTATATATTCGCCCTCTAGTGTGGTAATGGGTTACTAAATAATATCTAAATACTTAAGTGCCTGTAAATATTTAAGTGTAACTTCCACATCCGAGTACATACGACAATGTAAGTGGTATTAGTTTAAAGATCAACCACTCCTCTTGGATATATTATCAAATATTCGGGTCCATATCCTTCAGGGGTAATTATATACGCTATAGAATACAAATGTTGTAATTTTTCACACAAAAGTGAAGGTCAATTTGACCAGCTAAATATTGACCGATCTTTATCAAAACAGGCATGCTTATTCTTTGGCCCAATCACCTTCTTCATATAGAAAATCGCAATGTTTGGACCATAATTGCGGACTCTGGAGCGACCAGAAACCCTGACAAAAAACTAGGTATTTGGCCCATTTCATCCCCTAAATATTAATCAATCTTTACCAAAAACAATAGGGGTATTGATTGGGCAGAACCCATCCTACATGCAAAAATTCGTGCAGGTTGGCCCATAACTCTGGCCTGTATCGTGTTTAAAAAATTATAATGGGCACACGGACGGACGGATGAACACACATGTCTAGATCGACTCAGCTAGTTGGGATATGACGATCGGTATACTTAAAGTTGGGTCTAAGACCAAAATTTCGCGGCGTTACAAACTCTTTGGGATTCACAAAGCTATAATACCCTGACAACAAAATTGTGTAGGGTATAAAAAGGGTTTATATGGGGACTACCCCAAAAAGGAGTCGAACATTAATAATTTTTGCTAGGGAGATGTGTTACCATATACCGAATTGCAGCGAAATCTGTTGGAAACGCGCTCAAGAACCCCAAAATACCGAACATTGGGAGTAACCTTAAATGAGGGGCTATCCAAGAAATGGACCTATTTTCATAATTTTTTTGTGGAGAGATTTGGTACCTATTAAGAACTCAAAATACAGTCAATTCGGTGAAAAATTGCGATCAAGACCCCCGAAATACTGAAAATTAGGGGGTACTGTTATATGGGGCTACCAAAAAAATGGGTCCTATATTTATAATTTTTTGTGGAGAAATTTAGTACCCAATAAGAACCCAATGTACCAAATTTCAGCGAATTCGGTTGAAAAGCGCGCTCAAGAACCTCAAAGTAACAAAAATTGGATGATAAGGGTACCCCCCAGGAGCTATGCCTAAATGTGGACCGATATATCCCATTTTCGAACTTGACCTGCCTGCAGACGAAAGACAAACTTGCAAAACTTCAGCGCCTTATCACAATTCCTACAGACCAACGGACGGACATGGCTGGATCGTCTTAGAATTTTACCCTGATCAAGAATATATATACTTTATAGGGTCGGAAATGAATATTTCGATGAGTTACAAAAGGAATGACAAAATTAATATCCCTCCATACTATGGTGGAGAGTTGTTTCATTCTTGTCTTGTTTCATTCACTTCACTTGTAATGAATGAACTTATATTAAATGTTGGAATGTTATTTGTTATTTGTTATGTTCGGAAAAAATCGCTGAGTTGACATTTCTCGACAAAAAAATGTAATTGATTTTAAGGAAAATATAATGAGAACAAGTAAAAACCAGTATGGAGGAGATATTTTCTTTAACAAGTTACAAAAATACGAAGGCGTGAATTGGGAGTTTCAGTTAAAAATTGCGCTGAAATGGTACTTTCTACAGAAAAACTTCTCTGAGTCGAGATTTCTATGGAAAAATTTGGTGTTTATCTATTGTAAAACGTCATTAAAATAAAATTTTATATAGAATTATATTTTCTACAGAAAAGCTTATCTGAACAGCGATTTTTATCCGCGTAGTCACAAACATTTTATTGCTTTAATAATTTCCCTCAAAATCCGTGTTCGTTCCTTTCAACACCACCATTTTAGCCTTGTTGTTTAAGTTCTTTGAAAAGTCCTTTTTGTAATTTCCTGTTAACATAATAGAGAAATACAAAAATTGTCAGCACAACTTTTTAATAAAACAAAACAGTTAGCAATAAAGAACAAATCAAAGTAGTTTCAACAAACTTTTCACTAAATATTGTCCACAAAAGATGAACTTTTCATTTCGAGTAAACTCCAAACTAAATTTCCGGCCAAAAACTACAAAATATATTGCTCTTGTTATTGTTGTTTACAGAGACTTTTGTTAAATTTAGTGGAGGGGGGAGAGTTGGTTTCTTATTGTTTGTTTGGCAGATGGAACTATTACATAAAAATAGTTGTGTTGGAACCGTTGAACAGCAACCAGATTGTGTTTATTTTTGTTTTTGTAATTTTAAAATTTTGGACTTTGGTTGGAAATTTCTTAAAAATATTTATTTGGAAAACAATGGCATATTTTTTAATCGACATATTTGTTCTATAGAAACATTTATCTAAAATGAATTTTTATAAAAGTTCACATCGAACATTCAAAATGCTTAAAATCCATCGGATCGTTTTATCTGAATTCTGATACATACATCATTCTAGATTCAATTTAGTACGCTACGCCAAATTTCGTATAAATCGAAAAATATATAGTGAATTTGGTGCACCATTTACATTAAATCGGACGAGAATATATAGCGATACATATATAGGGACTTTGGTACACAATTTACATTAAATATGTGAGCTATATCTAAATCTGAACCGATTGTCCTCAATTTGAATAGGGGTTGTCTTTGAGCCAAATACTTTGCTTACAATTTAACAGAAGGACGGCCATGTGTTCATCGACTCAGAATATGCATAGAATCACTTTCTAAGTCGATTTATGCATGTCCGTCCGTCCGTCTGTCCATTTTAAATTGTAAACAAAGTACAGGCCGCATTTTTGATTCGAATTGGATGAAATTTTGCACAGCTCTTCTATTGGGCCCTATTGAAATTTTATATAAATGGTGTACCAAAGTCCCTATATATATTTCGCCCGATTTTATGTAAAAGGTTTACCAAAGTCCCTATATATACTTCGATTTGCACGAATTTTGGCATAGCGTATTGAATTAAGTCTAGAATAATATGTGTAATATTTTCTGAAAATCGGTGCAGAGCTCCCATATATAGTTTTGTTCGATTTTAGGTAAATGGTGCACCAAAGTCCCTATATATCCTTCGATTTGCATGAAATTTGGCATAGCGTCCTGAATTGAGTCTAGAATGATTTTCGACCGACTTAATGTAAATTGTTTACCGAAGTCCCTTTACATCTTTCGATTTCGAGTCAAACGTGTGAAGTTCTGTTGGAAGCCGTTCAGATTTAGATATAACTACCATATATAGTTTCTTCTAATTTTTAGTAAGACCTAAAATATGGCCATTAGGAACCAAACCTGCTGAAATTAGTATAACCTAACCTATGACAAGTTTGATTGAAATCGGTTCATATTTGGTTATACCTTTCATATATATTTTTATCCCATTGTAAGTAAATGGTGAACCAAAATCCTCATGTTTGTAATGTTGACATGAAATTTTGCACAACGTACAAAATTGAGCATTTGGATATTTTTGACATATACTTTTAATCGATTTTTATAATTTTGTCACATTGCACTATGGCTGAAATCGCCATTTTGGCGGCAAAAAATCATTTTTATACCCTTCACCACACTGTGGTACAGGGTATTATGTCTTTGTGCATATGTTTGTAACAGGCAAAAATAATCGAGATAGACCCATGGTTCCTTTTGAGAATATGCATAGAATCACTTTCTGAATCGATTTATGCATGTCCGTCTGTCCGTCCGTCCGTTCGTCCATGTATTTTTGTTAACAAAGTACAGGTCGCATTTATGATCCAATTTGGATGAAATTTGGCACAGGTTACTTAATTGGCCCAAGGACGAACCCTATTGAAATTGGAAAACATCGGTCCACGTTAAGTCATAGCTCCCATATAAGGGTACCCCCCAATTTTCGTTATTTTGAGGTTATTTAGCGCGTTTTTTAACTGAATTTGCTGAAATTTGGTACTTTGAGTACTTATTGGGTAGCAAATCCTACCACAAAAAATTATCAATATAGGTCCATTTTTTCGGATAGTCCCCATATAAGGGTATCCCCAATTTTCGGTATTTTGGGGTTTTTGATCGCATTTTTCGACCGAATTCGCTGAAATTTGGTACTTTGAGTTCTTATTGGGTAGCAAATCTCCCTACTAAAAATTATAAATATAGGTTCATTTTTTCGGCTAGTCCCCATATAAGGGTACCCCCGATTTTCGGGATTTTGAGGTTCTTGAGCTCGTTTTATAACTGAATTCTCTGAAATTTTGTACGTTGGGTTCTTATTGGGTACCAAATTACTCCACTAAAAATTATAAATATAGGTCCAGTTTTTCTGGTAGTCCCCATATAAGGGTACCCCCCATATTTTTGGTATTTTGGGGGTTCTGATCGTATTTTTCGACAGAATTGACTGTAATTTAGTACGTCGAGTTCTTATTAGGTAGCAAATCTCTTTACTATAAATTATAA
>NW_026886889.1:0-8226 GCF_032173495.1 Musca vetustissima
TGGACATTCCGAAGCATGCTATATAAAGGTCTACAGATCATACCAAAAACTTTGGATTTCTTTTTCCCCAACCTAATATAATATTCTGTTATAAAACATGGTCAAAATCCCCAAAATATCGGTGTTCTTTCTTCACAAGTTGGGCTTATATATATATATGAGAATACATGAGAATACAAAATTTACAAACGTGCCTTATCTCTATAAAAAATTGACATTTGGGAGGTACCATCCCTTGGATATTTCTTAGGAAGACTTTCTACACACTAATTACTCAGTAAAAATTCCACTCATGTAGCTCTAATGTTCCTAGGTGATGTGTCATTTTTAAATTCACACATGCAGTTAGGAAGATATTGTTTAACAAATTCACGCCTATAGTTCTGATGGTCCGAAATCCATTTTTTAGATTATAGATTTTTTAAATAATTTTATTTTTGAAGCCTAATTAAGGCTTCGATTTTTATAACCTACACAACTTTTTTGTCAGACTATTATAGCTATGTGCAGTCCCAAGAGTTTGTAACGCCGCTAAATATTGATCCTAGATCCACCTTTAAGTATACCAATCGTCATATCTCGACTAGCTGAGTCGATCTAGACATGGCCACAGTTATGGACCAATCATCACTAAATTTTGCATGTAGGATGGGTTCTGGCCAATGAAGACCCCTATTGCTTTTTGGAAAAGATCGGTTAATAATTAAACATCAAACATCGCGAATTTTTACATAGAGAAGGGGATCGGGGAAAAGAATAAGCATACCTGTTGCGATAAGGATCGGTCAATTTTTAGCGGGTCAAATGGACCCTGACTTTTGTGTAAAAAAATACAAAATTTGTATTCTATAGCGTATAGATTTACCCCTGAAGGACATATACCCAAAACGTTGTTGGTATATCCAATATCCTTTTAATTGATACCAATTCCATTGTCGTATGTACTCAGATGTGGGAATTACACTTAAATATTTACAGGTGCTTATGTATTCAGATATTATTTAATAACCCTTTACTACACTAGAAGGCGGAAGTATAGCGCTCATCGCTTTAAAATGTTCCATGAAATTCCAGTTACGGTCAAGGATAACGCCTACAATTTTCGGCGACGATCACATAATTACTTGTATGATGAAGTGGACCGAAAGCTTAATTTTTTGTGTTTTTTCGAGTCGATCTATAGGCTCCAATGGGAATAAGAAGATCACAATACAAGGGAATGGAATCTGGACAATTAATAAGAAGGACTGTACTGAACATTAGTAATAATTGTCGGCCTCTAGTTGGTCCAGATGGTCCAAATATCGCGAAATATTGCCCAAGCTCAGAACATGGTATTATCTGTCAATATGGTACTGATCTGGCAATATGGAACACAAACTGCTCGGAAGAGAGCCATCTCTTGTTGCTGTGTTTTTGAGAGAGTAGCTCTCTCTTGTCAGTGTTCTCATAGCATCAAAACTCATTTTTTTGTATGTTCTCTATTTGTTTTGATGTGCTGAATGCTATTTTTTCATTCTACATTCTATTTTCATTCGATGCAAGACGAACAGGAAAATAAAAAAAATAATAAAATAATAAATGTTATTGAAATTTTCATAATAATGACATAATAGATTGGAGAAAAAGAAAGAAAGTCGTAACATCCTCCAGAAGCTAAAAATTAAGAGTGTTATTCAGATTTGTATATATTTGTCATACTATCTAAAATTGCAACTTTGCGCTTTCGGTGCAAAGTATTGTTGGCAAAGTCAAATCACTGACATTTTGTTGTTAACGCGCCCGCCTTTGCATCAGTCAGTCTTGAAAAATTGTCAAACTACGCTTGATGGATTTCGTCCACTAAGGTAGCAGAGAGCATACAAACACAAATTGTAATAAAAGGTAATATTGTTTACGACAATAAAACGCCAATATTCTATTGGACAATTTCTAATATATTTGTGTTTTAATTTTATTTGGGTATTTATTTTCATATTCCCCATTTGTTGGGAATCTGCCCAACCCGTTGGATGATGAAATCGAAATGGAACTCATCGATATTGATACTTAATTTATCGATGAGGTCCCATCTCCATCTCCACCAACACAAAAACGTCATTCTTCTTCTTGAAGTTTATAAAACCAGTGCGGATCGCCAGATCAAATATAATTGAATTTCGTATTTCATCAATTTGAATTTACTAAAAAAGACCGACAGTGTCATATTTTGAATATTGAATTAAATTGTTTTGAAGTGTGTTTAATTTGCAGTCAACAAAACGTAAGTATCTTCTGAATACTCGTTGTGTTGTTGTAGGTGCAAATTTATATTGTTGTACGTCTTGTTCAACAATAATCTTAGATTCTAAAACTACTCAGTAGATTTAGAATCACTACAAGTCCTTTCGACTGCATCGGAACTTGTACATGGTCCTTCGTAGCCTTTAAATAACGAATCGGCTGATTTGCCAAAAAAATTTTCAAAAAAAATCATAAAAATTGATTAAAATTTGCGAAAAAAGTAGAATTTGTTTTTGTATTTTCTTGTGTTTGTGTTTGATTGTGGCGCCTTTGTGTTGTTTGTTGTTATTTCTAATACATACAACAAATTCTCACTGCCATTTCTAAAGAAGTAATTTGTGTAAAATACACTGAAAAGTTTGTGTTAATATTATATCTAACACACTAAAATTCACACATACACTAACACATTTTTATTAAATATCACTCTCACTTTATTTTTTCCATCATTTTGTCATTTGTTCTTTGTTTTGATCATCTGCCATTTTTCAACATTGAACAAGTGATTATCATCTGTTCTTTGTTGTTTACATCGATCTGTCAGTTGCCATTCTGACCATCGATCATATGTGAGGTGTTCAAAACGTAGTGTTCACAAAAGGGAACAGGTTATTGTGACGTAACGTACGGCTGACGAACGTAACACAATTTGTGATATATAATAATAAAAAATAATAATAATAAATAAATAAAAGTTTCAATAACAATCTATAATAAAATTAAGTAAAATTAAATACAAATAATAATAAAAAAATTTTGTACAACAAACAAAAAAAAATCATTTGAATTAACTTCAATAATGAACCTTATAAGCAAGAGGCAAGAGATATATTTGAAAACGCCAGAGATACATATCAATCAACTAAGGCCAACTTATTAGAAATTGTGCATAAGAGAAAAATGAAAAATCAAAGTAATACATACCGCTGGAGGCGATGTTACAAATCCGTCATTGTTTCACAGCTCAGCTGTTTATCCACCAGGCACAACGTTTGACATGTCGGAAATTTGCATTAAAGTGCCACCTTGTGACACTAAAGACTTCTACGGAAGTTATGAAGAATGGCCAACATTTAGAGATATGTTTACGGCAATTTATGGAAATCATCCCAGACTCACGCCAGCGCAAAAACTTTATCACTTGCGCAATAAAACCAAAGGTGAGGCTGGTAGAATTGTAGATCGGTACCCATTATCTGATCAGAATTTTTCGTTAGCATGGGAAGCTTTATCAATGCGATACGAAAATTTAAGGGTACTAGTTGATAATCAATTAAATATATTATTCAATCTTTCGGCAGCAAAGGTAGAACATAGCAAAGACATTAAAAGAATTCAGTCTACAGTTAGCGACTGTTTAGCTATATTGAAAGCCCATAATATTAAGGTGGATCAATGGGATCCAATTTTGATATATTTATGTTCAACTAAGCTTCCGGTTGAAACATTGACCCTTTGGGAACAATCGCTCGAATCACATTCAGAGCTACCCAAATGGTCACAAATGGAAGAGTTCCTAAAAAATAGACATCAGGTTCTGGAGCGAATAGATGGTCTCAGAAATCAATCAGCTTCAACACCATTTATAAATGAATATCGATCGCATCAAAATGCTCATTCGACACAATCAAATAGATGTGTCATGTGTTTTAAATATCATATTTTGAAAAATTGTATGAAATTTAATAATTTGAATGTTAATCAGAGAATTGAATTTGTCAGAGGCAAACGGTTGTGTAATAACTGTCTGACAAGCGGACATTTGTCTCAAGAATGCGTCAGCGTTCATAGATGCATGATTTGTAAGAAAAAGCATCACTCAAAATTACATTTACCGACCACGACAGAAGAAAGGTCTACACAGCCAAGAAATTTTACAAGGGATAATCAAACAGCGTTCCATTCATCTAATGGACGACAAACAAATGCCCTTATTACAACTGAACACATTATTGATGAAATGCCATGGTCGTCTACTTCAGTTCAATCTTCCAATGTGGAAACACATGTGTCTGTGAGTCATGACGACATAATGCTGCCTACAGCTTTAGTTAAAATAAAATATTTTGGGGAAATATTTACAGTTAGAGCACTTATTGACTCGGCATCAAAACGGACATTCATCACTAAAAAATAGTGAAACGAATGGGTATTAGAACAGAAAAGGCAAGTTTCAGAATAAGTGGACTTAGTGAAACAGTGGTCGCAAATTCTAATAAAAAGTGTATTCTGAAGCTGTGTTCAGAATACAATAATACAGAATTTGAAACTGAAGCATTAATAGTTCAGAATTTAACGAGTTTACTACCGACTAAAACGTTATTAATTTCTGATTTAGGAAGCATTAAAGATTTGAAACTAGCAGACCCAGGTTTCATGGTTTCAGCCCAAATTGATATGCTAATTGGTAGTGACGTTACCCCACAAATAATATTGGAAGGTGTGAAGAAAAACATATTGGGAAATATGATAGCGCAAAATTCGATTTACGGTTGGTACATATATAATGATGTTTTGAATGAGTACTTGTCATTAGGTCATATGAAGCCGACAAGTACTAGAGAAATTACAAATGATGGAAAATATTTTTCGTACTATTTACCACACCATGCTGTATTTCGCCCAGAAAGTACTAGCACAAAAGTGAGAGTGGTCTTTAATGGGTCGAGTAAAACGAAAAGCTCGTATTCTTTAAATGATGTGTTGCATACAGGGCCAATATTGCAAAATGATCTAGTGTCGGTAATATTGTATTGGCGCTTGTATAAGTATGTGTTTAACGGTGACATAGAGAAAATGTATCGACAGATATTTGTGCATCCATCTGATCGGCAGTATCAAAGAATATTATTCAGAGAAAATGTTCATAAAGAAATTAAAGATTATGAGTTATGCACAGTCACTTTTGGCATAAATTGTGCACCTTATTTGGCGATTCGCACATTGTTGCAATTGGCAGAAGAGTCGAGAGAAAAATATCCCATTGCATCAAAAATAATAAAGAATGAGATATATGTTGATGATGTTTTGACTGGAGGTCATACAATTGCTTCAGCGCTAGAGGCGCAAAAACAATTAATTGATACATTGCATTCGGCAGGGTTTCCGTTGAAAAAGATGACGGCAAATCATCCGAGTTTGCTTTTAAATGTCCGATCAGAGGATCTATTGAATGAAGAATTTTTGAGAATTGAAGATATGAGTTCAACTAAAACATTAGGTATTCCGTGGAATGCCATTACGGACTCATTCTCCAGAAACGGCCAGAATTGACCAACAGGACAGAACAACGCTACACACATCTACTGCGACACACATCTCCTGCGACTTGCCAGAAACTTCAGGAGCTTGGTTGGGTGGTTTTAATGCATCCGCCATACAGCCATACGGACTTGGCACCAAGCGATTATCATCTTTTTCTTGATTGTTAAATTTCTTTAATGATAAAAAATTCGTATTTAAGGATGGTTGTGGAAATCAACTTGAATTTTGTTTTTTTTTTTTTGCAAATAGAAATCAGGACTTCTATGAGAGATACATTATGAAGTTACGCGACATTCCGAAACATGTTAAATAAAGTTCTATAGATCACATTAAAAATGTTGGTTTTCTTTTTCCTTAACCTAATATAATATTCTGTATAATATTGTCAAAATCCCCAAAATATCGGTGTTCTTTCTTCACATGGTGGGCTTATATATATATATATATATAAGCCCACCATGTGATTTTGTGATTTTCCCCATGAGAATACAAAGTATTAAATTACACCAATTTACAAAAGTGCCTTATCTCTATAAAAATTTGACGTTTGGGCGGTACCGTCCATTGGATATTTGTTAGGAAAACGTTCTGCACACTAATTACTCATTAAAAATTCCACTCATGTAGCTCTAACATTCCTAGGTGATGTGTCATTTTGAAATATACACATGCAGTTAGGAAGATATTGTTTAACAAATTCACGCCTATAGTTCTGATGGTCCGTCAAAAACTTATTCAAAAAATGTATGCATATAACTCTGATGGTAAAAGGGTATTATAAGGCGTAGATTTTTTTTAAAATAATTTTTTTTGAAGCCTAAATAAGGCTTGGATTTTTATAACCTACACAACTATTTTGTCAGACTATTATAGCTATGTGCAGTCCCAAGAGTTTGTAACGCCACGAAATATTGGTCCGAGACCCACCTTTAACTATACCGGTCGTCATATCTCGACTAGCTGAGTCGATCTAGACATGTGTGTCCGTCCGTCCATTATAATTTGTAAACACGATACAGGCCACAGTTATGGATGGGTCCTGGCCAATGATGACGCCTATTGTTTTTGGAAAAATCGGTTAATATTTAAAGGATGAAATGGACCAAATACTCAATTTTTGTCGATTTTTTAGGTCGCCCTAGAGGCCGCAATTTTGGTCCGAACAAAGCGAAAGTTTACATGGAGAAGGGGGTAGGGCTAAAGAATAAGCATGCCTGTTTTCATAAAGATCGGTAAATATTCAGCAAGTCAAATGGACCCAGACTTGGCGTATATATTTACTACTGAACGACATAGACCCGAGAAGTTGATAGTATATCCAGGAGGAGTGGTTGTCTCTAAAATTGTTACCATTTATACTGTCGTATGTACTCGGAAGTGGGAGTTACACTTAAACATTTACAGGTGATTACCATACTAGAGGGCGGAAATATAGCGCTAAGCGCTTTGAAATTTTCCATGAGGTTCCACATATATAGGCGTGGATTTTTAAAATATATATATATTTTTTTTTGAAGCCTATATAAGGCGATGGTTTTTGAATATTTCTTTCGAAGCCTATGTAAGACGTGGATTTTTTAAATAATTTTATTCGAAGTTTCCAGATAATAAAACTCATATTTATTAAATTATTTGAATTTAAAACTTAAACAGTATTTTTTTGAGGATACATTTTGCTTAAAAATCTAGATTTAAGATTAATTAATTAATATTATTTACAAAGTTAAGATAGTTTTAAATTTTATGATTAAATGAAAGGTTTTTGCATATTGGCTTTTTCATATTACAATGAAGTGAAGTAATAAATGAAATGAATATGGGGTTAAATATAATATAAAATATAAGATTAAAGTTCCAATATAAAATTAAATAATGAATAAATTTAACACATGCAGTTTTTTTATTTCAGTAGCACTTCTTCTGGATCGTATGCTTCCTAGTTCATTGGAAGAACAATTTTCTGTGGGCAGTTTGGTTCTTACGGTTGTAGAGGCTGTCTCCGTTGGAGCTCCTCTTTCAAATGTTTGTTTTCATTTTTTAATTTCTATATGAAAGAAGTTTGTTTTTCCTTTTTTTTAATTTTCCATCATTTGTGGTTATTTTGTTTTCATCGTTTTTTTTAAATCCAACATATGGACTATTCACATCACCAGGCATTTGACTTCCATAATACTGATATATAATTATGGCCTTGCCATTGCTTTCATTATTTTTGGAAGTAGAAGCTTTTTCCTAAAATAATGGAGAAGAAAAAGAAAAATTAGAAGTCTTATTAAAGGATAGACACCAAAATGCTCTCCTTTCTAAATCGAATGTATAAAGGTTCCCATACACTATACATCATGCCGTACAGCTTATATCATATTAAGTGTAATTTTTTGAATGCTTACTTATGCATGTGTGACACACACAATGCATGAAGAATATCAAAATAGTTTTGATTTTGAAAATGAAACCCTTTCAATCTGGTGAATTTTATTCATTTTCAAAGTTGACTGTAAATAATTTTTAGTATACATAAATTTTAATTGTGACGAAATTATTTACTGATAACTTTCAAAATAAATATTATTCACCACATTGATTTACAAGATTTAAAGGGTTTCAGTTTCAAAATCACTTCACAATTCACTTGCACTTTTTTGAGTCTATATATTATTCATTTGTCTATGAATAAAA
>NW_026886890.1:0-8231 GCF_032173495.1 Musca vetustissima
CAACTATTTTGTCAAGGTATAATAGCTTTGTGCAAGCCCAAGAGTTTGTAACGCCTCGAAATATTGATCCTAGACCCACCTTTAAGTATATCGATCGCAACATCTCGAGTAGTTGAGTCGATCTAGATCTAATTTGTAAACACAATACACAGTTATGGACCAATTTTCACGAAATTTTGTTTGTAGAATGGGTTCTGGCCAATGTTTTTGGTAAAGATCGAATAATATTTTGGGGTTGAAATGGACCCAAAAAAATTATTTTTCTCTAATTTTTTGTTAGCTCCAGAGGGCGCAATTAAAGCCCAAACATGGCTTATTTGTACACGGGGAAGAGGATCGGGTCAAAGAATAAGCATGCATGCTTTGATAAAGATCGGTCAGACGGACCCTGACTTTTGTGTGAAAAATTACAAAATTTGTATTCTATAGCGGATATATTTACTCCTGAAGGACATGGAGCCAATAAGTTGATACTATATCCAAGAGGAAGGTTGGTCTTTAAATTTATACCAATTATATTGTCGTATGTACTCGGATGTGGGAGTTACACTTAAATATTTACGTATTCATATATTATTTAGTAATCCATTACCACACTAGACGACGGAAGTATAGCGATGTTCGCTTTGAAATTTTCCATTTGGACCAGGTATGGTCAAGGACAACGCCTTTAACTTGCGGTGACGATCAAATAATGAAATTGAGATGAAGTGGGCCGAAAACTTAATTTTTTGTGTTATTTTCGAGACGATCTATAGATCAAAAATGAAAGCCGAACATCACAACATAACATACACTGAAGAGAAGAGTACAAATAATTAGAAGAGTTGTACTGTATATTAGTATTTTTGTTGAACTCTAGTCGGTTAGGGGGAGCAAATATCGCGATATGGGGTACGTTATATGGGGTCTACCCTGAATCTTGGGTCAATATTAATAATTTTTGATACTTAGATTTGCTATGCAAAGATAACCCAAAACGCTGAATAGCAGCCAATTCGGTTAGAAAACGTTTCCAAAATAACCAACATACCGAATATTGGGGATATCGTTACATGGGTCCTACACCAAAACTTCGACCGTTATATGTCATTTGCAATACCAAACATCCTAGGAGTACTAACAATATCTGTGCAATATTTCAAAATTTTGCTATCTTAAGTATTGCGATCTATTTCTTCATTTCAGCAGACATACAGACATGCGTAAATTGTGATCAAGAATATATATACTTTGTGGGGCCTCCGGTAAATATTTCGAGGTGTTTCAAACGGAATGACAAATTTAATATGCACACCACCTTATGGTGAAGGGTGTAATTGGGATACCCTATATCAGTGGGTACCCCGAGATGTTAACCGATATTGATATTTTGGTTAGGGGATTTTCAGAGAGGACTGTAATTTGCCATACCAGGTTTGAAGAAGTTGATGATCATGCTCATTATAGATTAATGTTGAGAAATAGCTCAATTTAAACGTCTTGCCTATTTTTCGTAATTTCCCAACCAACAAGGCTCTAATTTAGCATTTCGTGGTTTTTGAATCCGGCATACATCTGTCCATGGTTTTAGCAGCTTTTTCAACCGAAAATTCTCTTAGCTGTATTTTCCAAACCAAAAGGGTCTATTTTGACCCTATTGGTTTCCAGAAAACGTTCGATCAGTCCGACCTGTTTTCACTTGTTAGTAGGAATATACCGGCAATTCATTGGGATAAACGAATGAAAACCTGTAAGGAAAGTAGTAAAGTCGGACTGGGCCGACTATATGATACCCTTCACCACTTTGGGTATATTCTACATATGTATCCTAACAGACGTCGCGAGTTTCCTTGAACCGATTTCAGTGAACCTTGCCAGAAACTAATTTATATTACTTCAGTACACTGTGTCAATCGGTGTAAATATGGATCTTTTTACGAAGCTTAGCAACATCATTCTAGACTTAATTTAGTACCCTATGCCAAAATTCGTGCAACTGAAAAGATTTCCAGGGACCTTGGTGTACCATTTACCTAAAATCGGGCGAAACTATATATGCAAGCTATATCTAAATCTGAACCGATTTTCATGAAACTTAGCACACATTATTATAGACGAAATTCAGTACGCCATGCCAAATTTCGTGCAAATCGAAAGATATATAGGGTCTTTGGTGCACCAATTACTTTAAATCGGATAAAAATATAATGGGAGCTATATCTAAATCTGATCCGATTTTCACGAAACTTTGCACACATCATTCTAGACTTAATTCAGTATCCTATGCCAAAATTCGTGCAAATTAAAAGATTTCCAGGGACTTTGGTGCACAATTTACCTTAAATCGGGCGAAATTATAAATGCGAGCTATATCTAAATCTGGACCGATTTTCATGAAACTTAGCACACATTATTTTAGACGAAACTCAGTACGCTATGTCAAATTTCGTGAAAATCGAAAGATATATAGGGACTTTGGAACACAATTTACCTTATATCGGACGAAGCTATATAAGGGATCTATATCTAAATCTGAACCAATTTTCACGAAACTTGAAACACATCATTCTAGACCTTATTCATTACGCTGTGCCAAATTTCGTGCATATCGAAAGATATAAAGGTTCTTTAGGGGGCTATTTACCTAAAATCGGGCGAAGCTATATATCTAAATCTGAGCCGATTTTCTCGAACCTTTGCACACATCATTCTAGATTTAATTCAGTACGCTATGCCAAAATTCATGCAAATCAAAAAATTTCCAGGGACTTTTAGTGGACTATTTACCTAAAATCGATCGGAACTATATATGGGAGCTACATCTAAATCTAAACCGATTTTCACGAGACTTTGCACACATCATTGTAGACCTTATTCATTACGCTGTGCCAAATTTCGAAAGTAATATAGTGACTTTGGTACTCCATTTACCTTAAATCGGACGAAAATATATATGGGAGCTATATCTAAATCTGAACCGATTTTTCCCAATTTCAATAGGGTTCGTCCTTGGGAAAACAAATGAGCTGTGCCAAATTTCATCCTATTCGGATCATAGATGCGACCTGTACTTTACAATTTAACATGGACAGACGGAAATCCATAAACGACTCAGAAAGTGATTCTATGCATATTTTCGATCTTTTGCTTGTTACAAATTTGAAACAGTCTAATGTACATTTTTCCTTTACTGATGGCATTTGAAATATGAAACGAAATATGCGGGTGGTGCTTGTGCTTGGTGTCGTGGAGCCTTCTCGCATTTACAAACAATTTGAAAAGTAAAGCGGGGTAGCGAGAGAGAAAAAAAAATACGAAATCATTGAAAGTAAAACAAGTTCACATGTGACTGCGCACATTAATGTCGAAAGTTGGTCTTTCTGATTTCAGATAGAGGGGTGATAATATACATTCATGCATACATACATACATATGAATATATTACTCTTTCCTTCCCCATGTGTACATATGTGTTAATAGACATACACAGAATGTGGGTTAAATTAACTTATTTACGCCAAACAAAAAACTACACAAACATATAACGCCTCCACCCACACACACACAGCCACATGAAGCCATGCATGTTGTTCATTTGTCAGGAAATTTGTGTGTGCGTGTGTTTCTGTGGGGTATAATTTAGTGGAAGTTAATGTTGGTGCAGTGATTTCGCGAACACCTTTAAATATTTGTTGATACTTATATCCTTCCCATCTATCTGCTCTGAGTGTGTGATTTTTTTTTTTCGTTTTTTGCTTAAATAAAAGTTATCTACTTAAAAGTGCCAAAGGTTAATGAAACTTTGTATGCACTCGCTGAAGTGTTCGGAGTATTTATCATTTATCTTGGAAATAGGGAGGTTTGGTTCTTTGCGATATATTTATTGAGTGGAAAAAGTACTTATCGGGAATTCACTTTTTATGTATCGAAACAAAGTATGAAAACAAAGTTCAATATTTATATTATGCTTATCGTACAATGTATATGCATGGGTGTGAGTGTAGTGTTCTTTTTTTACGAGAATTCTGCTGTAGTAAGACTTTCTGCTTTTAATAATTTCCTTGATTATTTGATTTATCAGAGCATGGATAATGTTCCATATTTTTCTTCCTTAATAAATGGGTTTGTATGTAATATGTGAGAAGCGTCAATTTTTGAATTAACCTTATAACTGTGGGAAATTTTCAGTGCAACTTGAGATATCATAAAATGCACACATTTACGAATACAGATCTATATTCTGAGCATGGGATGTTACTAGCCGATCCGATTTTCGTCCTTTCCTAATAGCTTTAACGAATCTTAAATTTGAATTTCATACATTTCTTTAACCCAAATAAACGTGAATGCTTTTCGCAATAAAACATTTGCAGTATACATTAAAGTGCTCTCTAATTTACATCATTTGAGGTTAAGTACGAAATAGTAAATGTGTAATTATTTACCAAGGTAAATTGTGAAAATATGTTCTTCACTAACTATAAAACCTTTACCTGTGGTACAGGGTATTATGCCATTGTGCATATGTTTGTAACATGCAAATGAAATCGACCATAGAATCACTTTCTTAGTCGATTTATACATGTCCGTTCGTCTATCCGTCTGTGCATGTTAAATTGTAAACAAATTACGCGTCGCATCTATAATCGGAATTGGATGAAATTTGACACAGCTAATTTATTCGGCCCAAGGACGAACCCTATTGAAATTGGGAAAATCGGTTCAGATTTAGATATAGCTCCCATATACATTTTCGTACGATTTAATGTAAATGGTGCACCAAAGTCCCTATATATCTTTCGATTTGCACGAAATTTGGCGCAGCGTAATGAATTAGGTCTAGAATGATGTGTGTCAAGTTTCCTGAAAAACGATCCAGATTTAGATATAGCTCCCATATATATTTTCGTCCGATTTTATGTAAATGGTTTACATACAGTACTGAATTAGGTCCAGAATGATGTATACTAAGTTTCGTGAAAATCGGTTCAGATTCAGATATAGCTCTCATATAAGTTTTTGTCCCAAAATATCGTTCGAATTGCACTAAATTTGGCACAGCATACTGAATTAAGCCTAGAATGATGTATGTCAAGTTTCGTGAAAATCGGTTCAAAAATTTGGCACAGCGTACTGAATTGAGTATAGAATGATACGTGCTAAGTTTCGTGAAGATCCGTTAAGATTTATATATAGCTCCCATATATATTTTCATCCGATTTACATAAATGGTAAACCAAACTCCTAATGTTTGTCCGATTAACACGAAATTTTGCACAACGTATCAAATTGAGACTTGAATGACGGATTAGGTTTTGTTGAAATTTATGCAGATGCAGCCATAGCTTCCCTATGGATTTTGAACGGGTGTCTGATTGAGATCAATTTTTTAACGGTGCGGAGTACCGAATAGCGTGTATCAATTTTGCTATAAATCATTTTTCATAAATTTGTCCCATGGTACGCAGACGACTCTAAATCTGCCCGAACATTGACATACAATTGTAAGGATACATGTGTACATTATACCCAAAGTGTTGAAGGATATCATTTAGTCGGCCCAGTCCGACTTTCCTACTTTCCTTACTGTTTTTTTTATACCCTTTACCACAGTGTGGTACAGGGTATTATGTATTTGCGCATATGTTTGTAACAGGCAAAAGGAATCGAGATAGACACATGGTACGTTTTGAGAATATGCATAGAATCACTTTTTAAGTCGATGTCCGTCTGTCCGTCCGTCCATGAATTTTTGTTAACAAAGCACAGGTCGCATTTGTGATCCGATTTGGATGAAATAGGCACAGTTCACTTATTTGGCCCAAGGACGAACCCTATTGAAATTGGGAAAAATCGGTTCAGATTTAGATATAGCTCCAATATATATTCTCGTCCGATTTTAGGTAAATAGTGCACCAACGTCCCTATATATAATTCGATTTGCACGAGTTTTGGCATAGCGTACTGAATTAAGTCTAGAATGATGTGTGCAAATTTTCATGTAAATCGGTTCAGATTAAGATATAGCTCCCATATATATTTTCGTCCGATTTTATCTAAATAGTGCACCAAAGTCCCCATATATCTTTCGATTTTGGGATAGCGTACTGAATGATGTGTGCAAAGTTTCGTGAAAATCGGTCCAGATTTACATACACCTCTATATATATTTCCGTCCGATTTTTAGTAAATGGTGCACTAACGATCCATAGCTAGGCAGATTGACACAACGTACTGAAGTTAATATAAATTAATCTCTGATAATTTTTACTTGAAATCGGGTTGGATATAGATATAGCATATCTTATATATAATTTCGACTTTAGAATACATATGCTGAATATACCCAAAGTGGTGAAGGGTATCATATAGTCGGCCCAGTCCGACTTTACAACTTTCCTTACTGTTTTTTTTTTTTAATTTAAGGTGATGCTGAATACGAACAGACACAATCTCACAACATGATGTACGTCATGTATGACATTTTACTTAGAAGACACACTGGAGATAACGGCAATTGTAGACAGTTATCAAAGTGAGTGACACGAGTTCACTTGAAAGGATGTTCACTGGCTGTTTTCTAAGTTGTTAGCATAAACCTCACCAACACGCCAACACATAACTGAAAGCACTGACACTAGCGGCTGCCATGATAAATTAACTTGCTAACTACAGGTGGCATGTGTTTGTTACTGGCTTTCTCATCTAAATGGGGTTGCCAACAAAGAGCTGTGTATGTAAATCGAAGCCAGTAACAAAAGTTGAAATTAGATGGAGGAGTTGTACTCGAATTTTTTTAAGTTGATAGATTATTATGATATAAATAGAACAAGTGAAAAAAGCGTTAAGTTCGTCCGAACATAACTTTGGATAGCCTCCACCATAGAATACTGACAAATTTTCGAAATGAAAATATAGGGAACATACATATAACCACAATTCTACCAATCGATTTTTGTAAACCAAATAGAAATTTCAGCAATTTCATGGTACGACTACAAAATACCAAATTACAGCGAATTCGGTTGAAAACTCGGTCAAGAACTTCAAAGTACCGAAAATTGGGGGTACCCTTATATGGTGGCTACCAAAAATTTAAATATAATTATAATTTTTAGTGGAGAGATTTGCTACCCAATAAGAACTAAAAGTGCTAAATAACAACCAATTTGGTGAAAAAATATGATCAAAACGCCCAAAATACAAAAAATTTGGGGCACCGTTATATGGGGGTTACCAAAAAAAGTGGATCGATATTTACAATGTCTAGTTTAGATATTTGGCACCAAATAAAAAACCCAATGTACCAAATTTCAGCGCATTCGGTTGAAAAACGCGCTCAAGAAGCCCAAAATACCGAAAAGTGGGGGGTACTCTTATATGGGAACTATGCCTAAACGACGATCTATCTCAATTCGTTTAGACGCTAGAGTGATTACAATCGACGGACAGACGGACATGCTTAAATCGTCAGAGAATTTTACCCTAATCAAGAATACATATAATTTATAGGGTCGTAAATAAGGCATCGAAATGCGTTACAAACGGAAAAACAAAACTAATATACCCTCCATATTATGGTGGAGGGTAACCAGTAAGGAAAGTAGTAAAGTCGGACTGGGCCGACTATATGATACCCTTCACCACTTTGGGTATATTTTACATATGTATCCTAACAGACGACTCGTATTGTTATAAATCTATATCTGAACCGATTTCAGGGAAACTTGGCACAGACTAATTTATATAACATCAGTACGATGTGTCAATCGGCCTAGCTATATGGATCTTTTCACGAAGCTTAGCAACATCATTCTTGACTTAATTCAGTAACCTATACCAAAATTCGTGCATATCGAAAGATATATAGGGTCTTTGGTGCAGCAATTACCTTAAATCGGATGAAAATACATATGGAAGCTATATCTAAATCTGAACCGATTTTCGCGAAACTTTGCACATATCATTCTAGACTTAATTTAGTACGTTGTGCGAAATTTCGTGCAAATCGAAAGATACATAAGGACTTTAATGCACCATTCACCTTAACTCGGACGAACATATACAGTGGTGGTCACGTAATTAAAACATTTATTGTGGTAAACATTTTTTGATCAGCCCTCGATTCATTTGAAGTATTTTCGAAAATTTTTTAACTCAGAACACTTCGATATACTGCACTTAAGAGATTTAGTGTGATAATAGAAAATTATTGCATGCAATTATTTCCATAAAATTAACAACTTTAT
>NW_026886891.1:0-8222 GCF_032173495.1 Musca vetustissima
CCGATTGAGACCAAATTTTTCATAGCGTATTGAAGTTACTTTAGGTTCACGCCCAATGGAAATTACTGCAGGTTGAAAATTACTGATGATCACTTCGATTCCTATAGTGGAGGAAATAACCAGTAAGGAAAGTAGTAAAGTCGGACAGGGCCGACTATATGATACCCTTCACCACTTTGGGTATATTCTACATATGTACCCTTACAGACGTCGCGTGTTTGTTATATATCTATATCTGGGAAACTTGCCAGAGATTAAATTATATTACTTCAGAACGTTGTGTCAATCGTCCTAGCTATGGATCTTTTCACGAAGCTTAGCAACATAATTCTAGACTTAATTCAGTACTCTACACAAAAAATTCGTGCAAATCGAAATATACATAGGGTCTCTGATGCACCAATTACCTTAAATCGGATGAAAATATATGGGAGCTATATCTAAATCTGAACCGATTTTCACGAAACTTTGCACACATCATTCTAGGCATAATTCAGTACGCTATGCCAAATTTCGTGCAAATCGAAAGATATATAGGGACTTTGGTACACAATTTACCTTAAATCCGACGAAGATATATATACTTCGGTACACCATTTACATGAAATCGGACGAAGATATATATGGGAGCTATATCTAAATCTGAACCGATTTTTCCCAATTTCAATAGGGTTCGTCCTTGGGCCAAACAAATGAGCTGTGCCAAATTTCATCCAATTCGGATAATAAATGCGACCTGTACTTTGTTTACAATTTAACATGGACAGACACACGGACAGACGGACGGACGGACATGCATAAATCGACTTAAAAAGTGATTATATGCATATTCTCAAAAGGAACCATGTGTCTATCTTGATTCCTTTTGACATAATACCCTGTACCACAGTGAGGTGAAGGGTATAAAAATTTCGGATTGGTTAAGCTTAAGTGGTTCATGTCCCGATTAGACAGTCGTCCAAATCAAATCATTTCACATTCACTTAACATTGTATGTAATACCAGTTGATTATTAAAAATTTCTTCATACATCTTTGTAGAAGAGCATAAAAATTGCCCTACTTATTAAAAATAAACCGCAAACCTAAATTGAAGTGAGTTGACCAGTGCAGAAACTTGTTCTACAAGCTTTCATAAATGCGGCATAGCATTGCATATTTTCCTCCTATGAAACTTTGAATTCATATCTATAAATATTAAATTATTCGCATTCACCCACTAACATACAACCAAAACAAGATGAGGTTTATTATGTATTTATAAATTTTCAAGTTTTTATTGCACCCAATAACCACATTTCAAAGTATAAGAAGGTCGACTATAAGGGGAATTGCATATAACCAAAGCAAAGAAACTTTATTTAAATAATAAATATGAACAATTCAAAACTTTTATCGTTAGGTAGAAATTGTAACATAAAGGGTCAGATCCAGCGTTGGAAAAAAAGCAATAACTAATACAGTAAAACCACTAACAAATGAACATCAAGGAACGTTAGATAGGGTTTCACTATTCTTCGGGACTACATTTTACAAATTCTAGTACTTTAGTCTCAAATTACTTTAAATTTATCCACATCCTTATCTTGCCCTCCCACTGCAAACATTTGCAAATATATGAATATGTTTTTTTATTTGTATGAATATTTGCATGAATATGCAGTTTCTATTTATGTTTCTTTTCAGCTTTTCTTTGCTTTTTCCTTTCACTTTTCTCAGCTAGACAAATTTTCTTCAAAGACTGTACAACAAAAGACTTTGAGAGTACAAAGCCAATGAGCTTAAGGCTACATTCATCTACTGTATTGCTATTGCTTTTCTTTTTTCCTACATTTAGGTCGCTGTTTTGTATCCGTTTGTGTTATTCTAATACAATTGTCCGGTATAGTAGAGAGAACAGTAGAGAGTTATCTATGGAAAAATAACAGTATCACCAGACAATTTATTCACACATTATAAGCAGTGATTTTATCTTAGGCTGTAGCTCAGTCAAAGCCAGAGTCATATCCAAGACTCACAGATCTTGTATTAAATTACAAGTGGTTAAAAACTCGATATTTAAATTGGGTGTAAAATTAATTTGATTTTGCTTCAGTTCGTTGAAAATTGTACCGTCGAGTTGATGGAGGCAACTCTGTCGATTTTAGTCGGATTCTAGTTGTAGCAGTTGGTTTGAGTTCTAGAAGTCGGGTCAAATTATATAAATTTGGTTGTCGCAGCCAGATCGGATTGTAGAAGTCGGCTTCGCTTGTGCAGTCGACTCGATATGTAGCACTCAGTTCGTGTTGTGATATCAACTCGAGTTATAGTATTCAGTTTAGTGGAAATAATCGGCTAGGCTTGCAGTGGTCAGTTCTCGAAATTTTCACCGGAGGCTCCATAAAATTCAAAATAAAATTCTATGTCTATCCCGTATGATACTCAAGACAAATAGAGCCCGCAATTTGAAGATATCGCTTCGCATATATTCATAGAATATTTTGTATTTGACAACAAGTGTTTACAGTAATTTGGCATTCCGTGTTCCTGCAGGATGAAATGAAAAGGTATACTTGCAGAACAGACTGCAATTTGGCAGCAGGGTCCTTGAAGGGTTAACCACATATTAGCAGAAAATTTACAATAAAAACCCCAGATGGACAAATTTGCCATAGGTCAACTTGAGTTAAGTATATTTTTACTATTATCTAAAAACAACTTCTATAATCTGCTTATGAGTTCTTTATAATCTACAATATATACTAATTTTTATACCCTTCAGCACACTGTGGTGGACATGTGCATATGTTTGTAACAGGCAAAAGGAAACGAGATAGACACATTGTTCCTTTTGAGAGTCGATTTATGCACGACCGTCCGCCTGTCTGTCTGACCATGTTAAATTGTAAACAAAGTACAGGTCGCATTTATGATCCGAATTGGATGAAATTAGGCACAGCTCAATTATTGAAATTGGGAAAAATCGGTTCAGATTTAGATATAGTTCCCATATATATTTTCCTTTGATATATTGTAAATGCTGCACCAAAGTCCCTATATATATGTGTTAAGTTTCGAGAAAATCGGTTCAGATTTAGATTTAGCTCCTATATTTATTTTCGTCCGATTTAATGTAAATTGTGCACCAAGTCCCTATATATCTATCTATCGATTTGCTCGAAATTTGGCATGGCAAACTGATCCAAGTCTGGAATGATGTGTGTTAAGTTTCGAGAAAATCGGTTCATATTTAGATATAGCTCCCATATATATTTTCGTCCGATTTCATGTAAAAGGTGTACCAAAGCCTCTATATATCTTACTATTTGCACGAAATGGAATTGAGCACGTCGGCACGTCCAACCGAACTAAGTGTAAAATGATGTGTGTTAAGTTTCGAGAAAATCGGTTTAGATTTAAATATAGCTCCCATATAAATTTTGGTCCGATTTAATGTAAAAGGTGTATATATTTTTCGATTTCCACGAAATTGAATTGAGTCTACAACAATGTGTGACAAGTTTCGAGAAAATCAGTTCAGATTTAGATATAGCTCCCATATGTATTTTCGTCCGATTTAATTTAAAAGGTGTACCAAAGTCTATATATTTTTCGATTTCCACGAAATGGAATTGAGTCTACAACGATGTGTGTTAAGTTTCGAGAAAATCAGATTTAGATATAGCTCCCATATATTTTTTCGTTCGATTTCTGGTAAATGGTGTACCAAAGTCCCTATATATCTATTGATTTCCACGAAATTTAGCATAGCACACTGAGTTGATTCTGCAACGATGTGTGTTAAGTTTCGAGAAATTTGGTTCAGATTTAGATATAGCTCCCATATATATCTTCGTCGGATTTAATGTGAAAGGTAAGCCCCTGTATATCTTTCGATTTGCACGAAATTTAGCATGGCGAACCAAACTAAGTCTAAAATGGTTTATGTTAAGTTTGGTGAAAAACGTTTCAGATTTAGATATAGCGACAAATATATTTTCGTCCGATTTAATGTAAATTGTGCACCAAAGACGCTATATATCTTTCGATCACATACAAAAAAAAATTTTATGATATATGTCTGTTAAAAGTTTTAAACATTATGTGAAACACTACATCATTAGAAATGGGCAGTGGGTAAATATCCAAAGGGTAAATACCCGGTAAATTGGGTAAACACCCATTTGTGGGTATTTATTTGGGTATTTACTATATTGAATAGGTACACCCTATTTCCGCGTTTGTGTTATCAAATCGATTTAGAATGGATAGTTTTACGATACTTTAAAGACGTGGGTAAATACCCGAGTTTTTACCCAAAACTCATTAACTGCCGAACCACTTGAGATAGGCGCCAAAATTTTGCATACATGTTTTTAATGTCAAAGCAAATATAGAAATCCGAAATGGGGTCCCTGGGTCCAAGTTTTGATATAGCCGTATATCCCGATTTAAGGTATTTTTGCCTATTAGCCACATTTTACAACCAAATTGCCTGTAATTTTTCACAGAGTGTTCTTTATGGGTACCAAATGTCCATGCAAAAATGTATGTATGTAGGTCCACGTTTACTGTTAGCCCCATACAAAGGTACCCCTATTTTGTGTGGGTATTTATTTACCCACCCCTTGGGTATTTACCCGGTAAATACCATCTCTATACATCATTTAACTAACCTCCACACAAACTGTTGCAAGCATTGATTCTTCTCTTGATGTCACATATTGTACGGTATCTCAGCCATAACTTGACGAATGTTTGTTTTTAACTGTTTTAGAGTTGAAGGTTTATCTGCATAAACACGGTCTTTCACGTAGTCTAATGGTGTCAAATTGCATGACCTTGGTATCCGGTTGATATAGTCATGACGAGAAATTGTTGAAACCACATATTAGCCAATTTTTCAATAGCAGGCCAATTTTTCGTCGTTATCGAAGAAGTAGATTATTTGGTATACAAACTATCGCACATTTCCTACCCACTGTCCACGATTATTACTGCATTGAAATGTACACAAGACAAAAGTGGAAACATGTTTCTATAAAAAATAATATGCATACATTAATAAGAAACGGCAAATTGCCTCCAGGTCATAGTAAGAAATATATTTTATTTTTCTTCTAAGGAATGTTAAGAAAAAATATAAAAATTCCAACAGCTAGACAGCCAAATATGTATGTACGCATTCAACACAATGCCCTCAGCATTTTGATGCAACTGGAATCTTGTATGTAAAGTGAAAGTCTTCAAAGAAATAAGAATAATATGGTCATAAACCAAGCAATAAAAAATATGACATCTGACAAATAGACAGTTTGATGTAACAGTGAAAAACAGGAAAATAAAGAGGATCCTGCAGGACAGCATGAGAATAAAATCGGTAAAATTAATAGGTGTTCTTCTGTAATTTAAGGCGCCACATTGAATCCTAAAAAAACTGTCACAGAAATGTTATGTCGCACTATTTCATTTTTCAAAGAGAATTTAAAATAGTTTTTTTTTTAATGTGTAAAACTTTAGCTAGAAAATGCGATATTTTTATGAGTTATTCACAACTTAAATAAAAAATTGTTTTTTATACCCTCCACCATAGTATGGAGGGTATATTAATTTTATTTTTCCGTTTGTAACTCATCGAAATAATCATTTCCGACCCTATAAAGTATATATATTCTTGATCAGCGTAAAATTCTATGACGATATAGCCCTGTCCGTCTGTCTGTTGTAATCACTCTAGCGTCTAAACGAATTGAGATAGATCGCCACAATTTTGCATAGAGTCGTCTTTTGTCTGCAGGCAGGTCAAGTTTGAAGATGGGCTTTATCGGTCCACGTTTAGGCATAGCTCCCATATAAGGGTACCTCCCAATTTTCGGTATTTTGAGGCTCTTGAGCGCGTTTTTTCTCCACTAAAAATTATAAATATGGGTCCATATTTTCGGATAGCCCCCATATAAAGGTGCCCCCAACTTTGCGGTATTTTAGGGGGTTTGATCGCATTTTTCGACCGAATATGCTAAAATTTGGTACTTTAAGTTCTTATTGGGTAGCAAATCTCTATACTAAAAATTATAAATATAGGCCAATTTTTTTCGGGTAGCCCCCATATAAGAGTACCCCCAATTTTCGGTATTTTAGTGTTCTTCTCGAATTCCCTGAAATTTGGTACATTGGGTTCTTATTGGGTACCAAATTTCCTCACTAAAAATTATAAATATAGACCCACTTTTTCTGATAGCCCCCATATAAGGGTACTTCCCAATTTCCAGTTTTTGGGGGGTTTTCACCGGATTTTTTCACCGAATTGGCTGTACTTCAGTAATTTTGACTTGCACAAAATGTGGAAATGTGTTCATTTGCACGAAATTCGGCACAGTGTAATGAATTAGGTCTAGAATGATGTGTGTTAAGTTTCGTGAAAATCGGTTTAGGTTTATATATAGCTCCCATATATATTTTCATCCGATTTAAGGTAATTGGTGCACCAAAGACCCTATATATCTTTCGATTTGCACGATAGGTATAGGGTACTGAATTAAGTATAGAATGATGTTGCTAAGCTTCGTGAAAAGATCCATAGCTAGGCCGATTGACACAACGTACTGATGTTATATAAATTAGTCTCTGGCAAGTTTTCCTGAAATCGGAAAACTGAATATAGTTGGCCCAGTCCGACCTTACTACTTTCCTTACTTGTTTATATTAAAATAGTTATCTGATTTGTTCCGTGTGTTGCGGTTGGGTAGTCGTTACGGGGAATCGTCAATTTTTACCATACAAAGACTATTTAGCCATCTGTTGTAAGCATTCCGCCTTCTAAAGATATTGTGATAAAAAACCTGACTATAATGTAATACATTTAGGCATCTCCTCAATATAGTGATACCTTTAGGCATACCCTCATATGACTTTGTAATCTAAATTACAGTAGTTTACTCTACCATACGTTATCAGTATAAGTCCACGTTGTGGATCTTAAAAATTTTAAGAAAAATCCCCATTAAAAATTGCTGAAGTTTGTATTTAGCGTACATAATGGTTTACATAAACCGGTTTGTAGAATTATCGGTATATGCCCACTTTTTGGTATGTTCCCTATATTTTCATTGCATGTATCTGTCAGTATAACTATGGTGGAGGGTATCCAAAGATCGGCCCGGCCGAACTTAATGCTTTTTCACTTGTTTTTCTTTCTTTTTTCATTGAAGAGTAATATTGCCGTTAGCATGGCATACAAACACAACTTGCAATTATATTCAAAATGTCCCAATGAAGTTGTTTGGATTTCATTATGGTTTGCAAAAGATTTGCTCCCATTCACTACACCTCAATGACTGTCGTTGTCACAAACAACATTTTACTTTTACTTCTGAAATTTAAAAAAGAAAAAAAGAAACATAAACTGTATGAAATTTAAGAAATATAAACAGAAGGATATTTTGCGACAACATTTTCAACAAAATAATATTTTTTTCTCCTCTATAGAAATAAAATAATGCTATTCATGAATTTTGTGTGTCACTTATAAATGGCAAAAGGAAATGTTTTCTTGACTCAGCTACCTTCCTGTTTCCATCCTTACTCTCTGTTTGCATTACTGGTGAATGCAATTTTCCATTTTCGTGGTATTTACCTTGTTTATGAATAAGTTAAAGTATGTTTTTTTGTAAAATGAAAAAAAAAATGGTTTATGGAGTCAAAGAGGAAATCCAATAATGTTAACGATGTTCTCAGTGAAATGTAATTTCTTGGAAGTTGAACTTTTGTAATATTTGTAAATAGTTTTATGCTGCAACACAAACATACATATTTACAATTTACCCGACAAATGAAATATTTAAGTTATAAAAGCGTTTGACATATCTTAATAAAATACAAGAAACTGTTGTCGAGGTTACTTGCAAGTTAAAAACTCAACATGGGGTCAATAGAAATATAGGGGAGACCAGTAAGAAAAGTAGTAAAGTCGGACGGGGCGACTATATGATGCCCTTTACCACTATGGGTATATTAAACAGATGTATCCTTACGGACGTCGCATTTTTGAAGGACCATTAAAATGATATTGCATGAACTAAAATATGTGATCTTTTAAGTGATTATTTATGCTCTTTCGAGTCGAGCTTGATAATCTAAGTTTTGCAATGAAAAGGAAAGCCAGGAGAAGAACCTACGTACCCTACGTAAACAATGTACAGGTCGCATTTATGATCCGAATTGGATGAAATTTGGCACAGATAGTCG
>NW_026886892.1:0-83237 GCF_032173495.1 Musca vetustissima
ATAGTTCTTGGAAAAATAATTGAACTAAATAACCCGTGATTTTTCGACCGATAGTCATTGGAAAATATTTTAAATAGTCCACAGCAATTTGTCTTACGGTCCTTCGATAAATATTTCTAAAAAATGCATAAGTTTTGCCTATATGATAGTCTTTGGAATAATGTTCTTAAGAATTCAAGCTTTTACACAAACCAACATTGGAAAAATATGTTTTCAAAAGTACCCATGATAATTCTTCGAAAAATATTCATAGACTCTGCGACAAATATTGTAAAAAGGATCCACGCCTTATTTGTCTGATAGTCCTTGGGTAAAAAGTTCCAAAATCTTCCCCTAGAATAAATAATGAATATATTAGATATCTTCTTGTGGTTTCTTCTTTTAGAATGCTATTAACAGATTCTTGGCGTATTATGATTATTCTCATGTTCTCATACGACACTTGGCATATTGAATTAATAATAGTTATACGCCACCATATACTGTTTTTTCTTTAAATTCAAAATTTAATCTGATTTTTTTATGAAATTTGTTTAGAAAAATATTCTAACGGTGTGAAAACGCAGGTCTATTTGTAATACTTCTTGGAAACAAATATTCCATAAAATAATCTTATAGTTCTTGGGAAAAAATATTTCAACTAAAAACCCACAAATTTTGTCTGGTAGTGTTATGAACAAAATACACGATTATTCGTCTGACTGTCTTTTAAAAAATATTTCTAGAAATCCACGCCTTTTGGTGTGATGGTCGTAGTCATTGCTTCAAGTTATTTTCTTAGACTTTTGGCGTATGAGTATTATTCTCTTGTTCGTAATCATACGCCCCTTGGTACATGCCACTAATATTAGTTATACGCCACAGTTTTTCTTTTCTTTATTATTTTCTTCTTTAAAATCTCAATTTTAAAGGGAATTTGAAAATAAAAATCTGCTTTTGCATCCCCTAAGCGATCTACACACTTTTTTGTATTCTTAAATACAAAAATCCCATTGTTCTTCCCACCGTTACGCCAAATTGTTTTGTTGTTAAGAATTTGTTTATTCAATTGAAATCATTTGATTTGGCTTTTGTCTTCGGTTTGTTTTTTTTTTCAATTTTGTTCATGGGTTCAGTTTAGGTTAAATGTTTCACTGATTGGGATTTTATGTTCAATCAGTGACAATGTTTATTGAAAATGTATTTTTTTTTGGCAGTTTCCAAGTGTCAAGTATATTTGTTTAATTTTTTTCTAAATTTTAATTAAAAAATATGGTACACCTTAATAGCATTTAATTAACTATAAAGAAAAATTACTAATTAAATAAATACTAATTTCAAAGCCTATTAAATTTTTGTAAACTATGCCAAAATGAATATTAACATCTGGCCATAACAAATACAAAAATTATTTAGCAAAAAATAAAATTTCAACAATTTGTCACAAGAATTTTTTTCGGATAATATTTCCCCTCTCTTCCGCCAACAAAGATACGCCCAAAAATACCAACAAATCAAATTATTTCCTTCAACTACTTGTGGCCATATAGCAGGCCATATTTAAGTAGCTCACTGAGATATTTTTTTTTTTTTTTTGATGGAGGGGAGAACACAAATCATTGGCCATTTGACTAACAATGAGACAGCTTGGTGACTATTTTTTTCTGTATTATTTTTTTTTTTTTTTTGGTTCAACTAAGAGGATTGATTTTTTTCTTTTATATTTGGTATGCGCCTTGATGATTTGATTTAACTGCTGATGCCTGCCCTCCCCTGTAGTTGGAGAGGTTTTATTTTTTTGGCAAAGAAAAATCAAAACAATTTCACTTTTTATTTGTTTAGTACAACAACGATGACCAAATATATAAATAGCAGAGGTTCGGTAAAAAAAAATCTACCAAACAGAATACACAATATAAAAGATACGACTAAGCAAATAAATGACAAATAAACAACCCAAGCCACCGAATAACTAAAAGAGAAAAAAGTTAAACAAAGTATTACAAAAATAGGACATGACATGAATATTTTTTTCTATTAGCAAAATTTGTCTTGATTTTATATCTTTTCTGATTTTTTGTTTCTGAGCGACAATATTTTATGGTTACAATTTAGCATAGAGTTAGAAAAACACAAACATATATCAGAGACATATATCTCTCAAATATGTGTTTGTGTCGTTTTTCAACTCATTTCTGAGTTTTAACCATAAAATAATGTTAAAACAACAATAAAGATGATGTAAATATCTAAACCTGATAGCCCCCGAAAAAATCATTTCAAAATACCCAACTAATATTCTTTAGAACAAATCTGAAACAGATAAGCGTTTGAAAACATTTGAATTTTTAAAAATTACAAGTTATAAGCTTCAGAAAAAATATTTTCATAAAAATTCGCAGCTGACTTTATATATATATATATATATATTTCGAAATAAAGGTATAATGGATCTGAGGATAATTTATTCATTGAAAAATCATCATCAGCTAGAAAACCTTAAAAATACATCCATGTCCCCTGAGCCATATTTTGTATTAGAAACGTGAATACTTATATGCATTTTGTGGCGTATAAGTAATGTCAACACTCATACTCATGACAAGAAAATTAATGTAGAGACAAAGTATTTGCCTATGATTAAATTTCCCATTTAAATAAATTCCCATAATTGGAGGGTAAAATTATTTATAAAAAAACTCCGAGTCAGATTTCCTGTAGACAAAAAATTCATTTAAAAATAATGGTCTTATGTTTCTCTGGAAAAGATATTCATTGAAAAGTCCGTTAGTGTTAGCCTTCGAAAGAAAAATATTTAAATCTGCTGTGCATATTTATGTGGCGTATGAATTATATTAGCACTCATACTCTTTACAAAACATTTATTTTAGAGATACTTTTTCGACTTCTTTTAGAACAGTACTTTTTTCCATTTAGAAAAAATTCCAATAATCCTGTGGACAAATTATTTTTTAAAAAAACTTGGACCGAATTTCTATTGACAAAATATTCTCCAAAAAATCATAATCATAAAGTTTTATGGATTTTTGTTTTTTAGAAAAATCTGAAACTGTTGGTTTACTGAAATATATATTCAGATATGCCTCCGTATGATTAACGTCAATACTTATACGCCTTATTTGGCGGATGAGTTATGTTAGCACTCATACTCATTACTATAAATTAATTTCAGAGGCTAAGTATTTCCTCTCATTAAAATACTTTAAACTTGATAACGATCATTATTTTTTCTATAGGACTGACTTCCAATAATTCTGTGTGAATATTTTCCCTTAATAAATCCGGGCCAGATATCTTATACAGAAAATAAACATTACAAAATCATTGTTCTCAGGCTTCTCTTTTTTATTTTGATAGGCTGGTCTTTTTTGGTTTATTATTACCAATATTTGTTTTTTTAATCATTTATAAGAAATGTTATTTATAATTAAATATTTAAATCAATAAAAATAACTAAAAATGCTCCCTTTTTGTGACAGTAAATGACAGGGTATTAATTATAGTCACATGGTGCGTATGATTGATGTCACAAGTTATACGCAAAGGGATATTTAAAAAAAAATTAACGATTTCTTTTTGGAATCACAATTTCAATTAAAAACTCCACCTCTGAAACAGGTATTTAAAAATCCCTGATTTGTGAACCCTTGGAAAAAAGTATTTTTTTCAAATCTCTAAGCCTAATATCCTTCCGAAGAAATATTTATTAAATACTCCACACTAATAATAGACCTGTAAAAAAATATTTTTTAGGAACTTCACGGCTGATAGATATCGGACAATTTTTTTTTAACATTAAAAAATCATGATTGGTAGTCTAAAAAAATATACGCCTTAATAGTCGTTGGAACAAATATTCCGTTAAAAGTTCAAAGGTGTAAGAAAAATGTCTGCTGTAAAAAACGCACGTCTGATGATCCTTGGAATTATTTTTTTTTATAAATTAACACCCTATAGTCGTTGGAAAAATATTTCCTATAAAAATCGACGTCTGATAATCGTTAAAACATTCGTTAATGGTACCCCCTGTAGTTATTATCTAAATAAAAAAATGTCCTAAATCGTATGAGTAATGCTCTTCAATTTCATTCACCATACGCCCCCTTGTATTTGTGTATTAATATTAAGTATACCCAATACTTAACTTCTCTTCTATGTAATTCATTTTAATTTCTTCTTCCTCTGCTTTTATTTTTCCAGCAATCCTTGCCCCTTTAACAAAATAATTAAATTTTTTATTTTATTATCACAATTTGGCTGTCTGCAAAATTTTCGAGATAAAACAGCAAGACTTGTTATACCATTGTAAATTTTACTATTTTACAACACTCGTTCAAACAACAACAAAAACAAGGACCCCAGCAACAAATACAACACATATATACAACAAAAATAATAATTAAAGTATTTTAATCCGACAAATAAAGTTTTTTTTTTTGGCTAGGAAAAGTTCTTTAAGCCACGACTATAAGGCTATATGTTATATTGCTCGAAGAGAAGGAAGGTAGGAGGAGGAGAACAAGAATTGAAATGAAGATTTAGATTAGTTTCAAGATGTCTTGTTGGTATAATTCTACTTCCTCTTGGTGTTGTTCTGTTGTGTTTTCTGGCGTGAACATTCCCTCCACCATTTCATTAATACACCCCTTTTTTGTGTGTTACCTCCGCCAGAAGGCATTTCCTTTATTTGTTGAAGTTCTAGTTGAACACGAGCATGAAAAGTTTTGGAAAATATATGTATTATAAAGAAAAGTTTTTGTTTTTTTCGATTTAGCCTTAGGCTCCTGGTATGTAGTGTGTATATTTTATGTGAGGAACTTGATTTTGGTGGTGTTAATTTGCTTTAAGGCGGCATGTAAGAGTCTGTTTTCTGATATAACATAAATAATAAACGGTTAATGGCTTGTTAGTACGTATAATTGGAAAAAAATATGAGAAAACTTAAAGAAATTAGAAATCTTACAAAAAAAAAAATTTAATGACAGTTTTCAATTATTATTTTTGTTAAGAAATCCAATCTCTTTTATAGCCTTTGAAAGAGAAAAATAACAACTCAAAGGTTTATAGTCTTCTGTGGGTCGATTCACTATCAAATTTAAATAATTCTCAAATCGATTAAATATTATAACGACAAAATAAACTATATTTCAATTCTATAACAGTGTTTAACAACAATTGTTTAAAATGTTGTTAATAAACAACACCAAAATATTCGAAGCTAACTTATCGACAAATATTTTTCAATATTGAACATGCCTTGTTTTGTTCTGAATTTGTATGTATTTTGTTTTTAAAATGTTCAAAAATAAAAGCTTTTTGAAAGTTTATTGACAATTTGTCTAAATTTTTACAGAATAACATTTTCGTTACTGCAAACGATTTTATGTGTAGACAAAATTGTCGATTGTCGGATCGTTATAAGTTACTGAATCGACCTACTGGAAAAATTATTCGTAGAAAAATCCACTTGGTAGCTACATGGAATAAATATACGAATCCTACTGTGCCGTACTTCCTATGAGTAACTTCAATACCTATACACATTATGCGAGACGTATGAGTTATGTCAACACTCATACTCATTACGAAAATTGTATTTTAGATTCAAAGTATTTTCCATTGTAAATCAGTTCCAATTCTTGAAGATTAGTAGTTGTTCCTGTCCATTTAAATGGATTTGTCTGAACCAATAATAAACTCAATGTAACAAATTTCAGCAATTTTGTATGAAAATTATCCATTTAAAAAAATAAGGGTCCGTTCTGAGGAAAACTGTTAGATTTCTTGAAAAAAATTATACTGATCTCCCGTGTTATAAGTCGTATTAGTAACTTCAATATTAATACGCAATATGTGTGGCGTATGAGTTATGTCAGCACTCATACTCTTAATGTATTTTAGAGACTTATTTTCCCAATGTTAAATCTGTTTTACTTCATGACGACTATCTTTTCTTCATTTCTCTTCAAATCGATTTGTCTGAACCAATAATAACTTCACTATTAAAAAAATACAGCCTTACAATATTCACGCATGTTCACAAAAAGGATTATTAAAAAAAAAATTCCAGAAAATTTCTCTAGGGACATTAATGAATGGATTCAATTTTAGAATAGTTTTTTTTTGTGACTGAAATAAGTTACAAAAATTTCGTCTTTATCTTTTTTTATTGCTTATAGTTGGTTTCCCTTTACTAATTACATTTTGTATGTCTTATTTGGTTTGCCTTTTTTCTTTTGACATTTTGTCAGAGTTTTTGTTTTGTGTTCTATCCTTTTCTAATTGAATATTTAATGTCGATGGGGGTTTTCGTTCAATTGATATTTCTGAAGCCTCCGTTTGTCGAAAAGGCCGACCTTTTTGGGTTATTATTACCAATATTTGTTTTGTTTCTAATAATGTATAAGAAAACTTATAAATAATTAAATATTTAAATGAATAAAAATAACTAAAATTTTCCCTTTTTTGTGACAGTAAAAAGACAAGGTATTAATTATAGTCAGAGGGTGCGTATGATTGATGTCACAACTTATACGCAGTGGTGGACTGTTGACTTCCGCAAAGGGATATTAAAAAAAATGAACGATTTCTCATAGTTTTAGGAAGCCCGTGGAATATATTTCCTAAAAAATCCACACATATTAATCATATTAATCAATCACACATATTAATCATATATATTTTTTTTTTAAATCCACTCTTGAAAGACGTTGGACAAATATGCCTTTAAAAACCTTAGCTTGATAGTAAGATGGGAAAAAAATTCCCAAAAAAACCAAACATGGAAGTCGGTAGAAAAATATATTCGCTTAAAAAGTTCACGTATGATATTGGTTGGAAAAATTATTTAAAAGTGCATATGTAGTCAGAGGGCACGTATGATTGATTTCAGCACTTACACGCAATGACATTTTGTTAATTTCAGTAGGGGTGATAGCACTTATTCTTAATATTAAAAACAAATTAACAATTTTTTGCACATATTAATCGTAAATTTTTTTTAAAAATATTAGCTTGATTGAGAATCGTTGGAAAAATATTCCCATGCCTAAAAAATTTCCTTTAAAAAATTCACGTCTGATACTCGTTGGAAAAATAATTTAAAAGAGCATTATGCCTATTCTGTAAGTTTTAACAACATTCGATATTGTTAAAATTTCTTTTGTTATTGTAAAAACAATAAAAGAAACTAATGAAATTGTTGTAAAATAGACAATATCGAATGTCGTTAAAAAGTTGCAGAATACAGGGGCAGGTGTCAGAGTGTACGTATGATTGATGTCAGTACTTATACGCAATGGTGTTTTGTGGACTTCGGTAGAGGTGCTAGCACTTATTTTTAAAACTTTGTCGTCGTTGGAAAAAATATACCTTTAAAAATCAACCCGTGAAAGTGGTTTGAAAACAATTCTTTACTATTCCTTTTCCTTTTAAAAAATCCACGTTAATAGACGTTGGAAAAATAATCGTTTTAAAATCAACGCCTGATAGTCATTGGCACAAATATTCCTTTAAAAAATCCATGCCTAATAGTCGTTGGAAAACAATTTGTCTATAAAAATTCAGGCCAAATTTCCTTTGGAAAAACATACTCCTTTAAAAAACCACGGTGATAGTCGTTGGAAAAAAAGTAATCCTTAAAAATCAACGCCTGATCGTCATTGGGAAAAATATTTCTTTAAAGAAACCACGCGTAATAGTCGATGGAAAAATAATCCCTTAAAATCAACGCCTGATCTTCATTGGGAAAAATATTCTTTTAAAGAAACCACGCCTAATAGTCATTGGAAAAGATATGCCTATACAAATTCAGGCCGAATTTCCCTTGAAAAAACTGATGGCCATTCGGATACATATTTCTTTACAAAATATGTCTATACAAATCCAGGGGGGTTTTCCTTGAAAAAATCGTTATTTAAAAATCCCGTAACTGATATATAAATATTTCTTCACAATATTTAAAAATCCTTGCCTAAAAGACGTTGGAAAAAATATTCCTTTAAAAATCTACGCCTAATAGAAAAAAATATTTATTTATAAAATCGTCTTCTTAAAGTCGTTGGAAAAATATCCCTTAAAAATGCAAAGCCTCATAGCTGCTGCCTTTAAAAATTTACGACTAATAAATCTCAGAAAAAAAACATATTGCAAAAAATCATTCCTGATAATACTGTGTGGGCAAAGTTATTCACAAAGAATCCGGAACAGGTTTTCCATAGAAAAAAATTTTATTAAAAAATACAGGGCTGAAAAAATTATTCATTGAAAATCAAGGCCTAAATATCTGCTATATCTCGTATGAATAACGTTAATACTTATACGCATTATGTATGAGTCCGCCTGCATTCGTACTATTTGCAAGAAAATTATTTTGATTCATTAATTCTTAAATCCGTTCCACATCTTGTAAATAATATTCATATCTCTTCAGTTAAATAAATTTCAAGGATCACGTGGGAAGAGCTATTTATAAAAAATCCGGATCTTATTTCCTATATACAAAATATTCACTTAAACATCTTGGCCTTAAAGCTCTATGATACATTTGTTCTTAATTAAAATCGAGAACTATTAGTCTGCAGAATAAAATTTGCAGATGTGCTGTACACTGTATCGTATCAGTAACGTCAATACTTATACACATTATGTGGCGTATGAGTTATGGCAGCACTCATACTCATTACTTAAAATGTAATTTAGTGATAAAGTATTTTCCCATTGGTGAATCGGTTGGACTTTTTGTAGATCAGTATTTATTTATTTTCATTTAAATTGATTTGTCTGAGCTAAAAATATCATCCTAATCACAAATTTCAATCCCATATATGTAGCGTATGTGTAACACGCATTTATTGAAAATTCTCAAAAGTCCTTTGGAATCAAAATTTCAATATATTTAAGTACTCAACATCCATTAGTCTAATCACATTCTGTAACATAAATCTTCAAAAAGCAAATAGAAAACATTGTTTCAATTTTCCAAATAAATTTTCTTTAAAAACCCCCCATCTTGTAAACGTTTAAGTAAGTGCTACGCTTAACAGCTTACAATTTATGTGTGGGTGCCACATGCCAAAAAAAATCATCGCAATTCCGAACACAAGTCGACTTGTGTTTCCTCATTATTAGTATCATGTTGTTGATTGAACTGACAAATAAAACAAGAGGCATTTAGAAACGAAATGGAAGAAGTTGGGAAAGATTTCAAATTTTCCTAGTAACATAAATAGTCATGAAGCCCACTCAATATTTTTTGGGGGACTTTTTGAGGCCTACTTATTTAAGAATTCTCCACCAACAACCAAAACAAAAACCTAAGACGTGACTTGTGTACTTATCAGGACAATTGAAACCACTATCCAAGAAAAAAGAGAAAATAAATCCTGTCATTGAAGGGTACTTCAGCACCCATGAAGTATCATAGATTTAAATTGAATTTGATTCAGTCAGCTTTTTATTTTAAATTCACGCAAAAAGGGGTTGACTTGGATGCTATAATGTAAACTTTATTTTCTCAAAGCAAGAGTCCTTCATAATTATAAAATTTTGGAAATAATTTGTATTAAAAAAAATAAATACTGATCTACAAGTAATCAAACGGATTTAATTTTGACTCCAAAAATTTACTTTTAATAATGATTATGAGTGCTGGCATAACTCATACGTTGCACATGTAATGAGTAGTAGTGTAGTAATGCGTATGAGTGCTGACATAACTCATACGTCGCACATAATGCGTATAAGTATTGACGTTACTCATACGACACATAGCACGGCAACTAGGCTTGGATTTTTAGAACAATATTTGTAAGGAATTTTATTTTTAAGGAATATTTTTTTCCAATGTGGATTTTTTAGAAATATTTTTTTACTCAGTAAAGAAACTAATGATAAAGTTTGGGTACCCTTAAGAAGATTATTAAAAAAAAACGTTAGCACTGGATAAAAATTTTAACAAAATTCTCAAAACATTTATGTTTTATTTATGTCTTAAACTTTCCCCACAAAATCCAATAATAACTGTTAAATATTTTTCTTATCATCTCCTAAGTAGCTTGTAATCTGATATTGTGAAGTGGGAACAATACAACGTGTAAGCTGCTAACAAGTTCAAAATAAAAAAAAAACAACTTATATTTTTTCAAGATATTGAAACCATAAGGCGGCAATATTGATGTCATTCGATATGGTGGAGTCCCAGAAAGAAAATAAATAAATATGTATATAAAGGAAAGTTGATATATTTTCCCGACAAAACTGTTATTGCCGGCAGCCACTTGTAATATGCTAACGACCAGAAGAAATGACAACATCACCTTTGGCATTGCTTGAGAAGAAAAAAAACCCAAAGTCAAAGGACAACAATTTGTTACGGACAAAGTTTTTTCTATCTGCCACTTGTGTAATGGTTCCTTCTTTGAAGACTGTATTGGGTATATCTTTCAAATGTCGGGTTTTTTTATTTTCTTTGACACCCTCCTCCCACCTCTCGGTTGGATGATTGTTGCTCTTCCAATAAATTGTATGTAGGGGAATTTATATTCTTTTTTTGTTTTGTAAAGAAAATATGTTGTTTGGTTTCTTTGTCAATTTAGTTTTTGTTCCTTGTTGTACAGGAGGGGGAACTGGGGTTTGTGCGATATGTAATATATCTATTTATTTGCTTAATTTACATTTTGCGGACTTTTTTCTTATACGAATATTAAATTACAAAGGAATTTGTTAAAAGAATCTTTCTTAAAAGACCTGTGGGATATTGGAATGTTATCTTTGATAGCCTTTGGACTGATAGCCTTTGGAAAAAATATTCCTTAAAAAAATTCACGAAAAAATAGTACTTTAGAAATCCACAATAAAATAGTCCTTTAAAAAAACCACGTAAAAATAGTCCTTTAGAAATACACGATAAAATAGTCCTTTAAAAATCCACGAAAAAATAGTCCTTTAGAAATCCACAATAAAATAGTCCTTTAAAAAAACCACGAAAAAATAGTCCTTTAGAAATACACGATAAAATAGTCCTTTAAAAATCTACAAAAAATAGTCCTTTAGAAATCCACGATAAAATAGTCCTTTAAAAAATCCACGAAAAAATTGTCCTTTAAAAAATCCACGCCTGATAGTCGTGGGGAAATTTGTCTTTAGAAATCCACGCCTGATAGTTGTGGGGAAATTTGTCTTTAGAAATCCACGCCTGATAGTTGTGGGGAAATTTGTCTTTAGAAATCCACGCCTGATAGTCGTGGGGAAATTTGTCTTTAGAAATCCACGCCTGATAGTCGTGGGAAATTTGTCTTTAGGAATCCACGCCTGATAGTCGTGGGGAAATTTGTCTTTAAAAATCCACGCCTGTTAGTCGTGGGGAAATTTGTCTTTAGAAATCCACGCCTGATAGTCGTGGGGAAATTTATCATTAGGAATCCACGCCTGATAGTCGTGGAGAAATTTGTCTTTAGAAATCCACGCCTGATAGTCGTGGGGAAATTTGTCTTTAGAAATCCACGCCTGATAGTCGTGGAGAAATTTGTCTTTAGAAATCCACGCCTGATAGTCGTGGGGAAATTTGTCTTTAGAAATCCATGCATGTTGGTCGTGGGGAAATTTGTCTGTAGAAATCCACGCCTGATAGTCGTGGGGAAATTTGTCTTTAGAAATCCATGCCTGTTGGTCGTGGGGAAATTTGTCTTTAGAAATCCACGCCTGATAGGCGGTGGAAAAATTAGTCTTTTAAAATTCACGCCTGTTAGGCGGTGGAAAAAATATTTCTTTAAAAATCCACGCCTGACAGACATTGTCTTGAAAATCAACGTCAGATAACCCTAGAAAAAAGATTATTTTTAAAAATCGACCCTGATATTCCTTGAAAAAAAATCACGTTTGAATAATAAAGAAGCAATGGTTGTAATAGTTTAGTCCTCTGAGAAAAATATTCACTCTTGCTGTTTCGTATGCCGTATGAGTTATGTCAATACTTATAGCAATTATGTGGCGTATGAGTTATGTCAGCACTCATGCGCATTATTAAAAAAAAAATACTTTGGAGACAAAGTATTTCCGCAATTTGAACAAAGCCTGACTTTTTATAAATTATCATCTAAAAAACCTACGCTTGACAATCTTCAAAAAATATATATTTCTTCAAAAATCCACAGCTAACAGTCGTTGGAAAAATATTCCTATAGAAAACCTTATAGTCAAAAAAATATTCCTTTAAAAATCCGGGCCTGATAGCAATTGGAAAAATATTCGTTGAAGAGCAACCTACCAAACCCTGAAAAATATTATTTAAAAAAAAATCAACCCCTGACATTCTTTGAAAATATCCACGCCTTAAAAATTAAGACATAATAGTCCTAATAGTTAGTCCTCTGAAAAAAATGTTCATTGGGCGTCGTCTATACTTATACGTATTATGTGGCGTAGGAGTTATGTCAGCATTCATGCTCATTATATCAAAATTACTTTTGAGAGAAGTTTTTTCGCAATTTGAAATCCATATGACTTATTGTAAATTGTATTATCGTGTTCAGCAATAAATAATGAATTCAGGTAACAAGAGGCTATATTTTGACTCTTCTAGAAATTTTATAATTCAAAACATTTCACTACACAAATTATGAATAGTGGTATAGCCATGGCATTGAATCCCAAATCAATGGAAACGTCCAAAAGAGCTAAGTCCGAAAATAGCACGTCAAGCTCTGTCAAATGTAAAAAAATTTGCTTTCAATTTTCTTCGACCGCAATAATCCATCATGAATTCTTGCTACAAGGTCGTACGATCAATAAGGAATACAAATTTCAAGTTATGCTCCACATTGACTTTTCCTCTTCTAAAAACAGAAGACAGCGATGCAAGGAAGAGGAGGAGAACAAAGAAAAATAAAACGAGGATCAGTTGGATATACAAAAAAAAGGTATCAGAATTGTTTTGGGGATTGTTTTTGATCAGACCTCGTTCATATACGTATGCGTATGAGTACTGTCAGCACTTATACGCCTTATTTTATTATTTAATATTTGAATTATTTTATTTTATTATTTAATATAAGAATTTGTTAAACTCCGTTTATAATTTTCATGATGATAGTGTCCTCTATAACGGAGGATAAACTCCACAGAAATTGATCACTGATTTCTTAGTGTATTATTCTCGATAAATCAGATACTCATCTACGGAATTGTTTTAGTTACTGAGAAACTACCGCCATCAATTATATAGAATGTTATCCCTAAATGTCGAAATTTGATATTTGACTATTGTTGCGTATACATTGTAGCATTACTCATACGCACTACAGCAACGGCTGTATCAAGGGTATTTTGGCAAATTACAAATTTGTAAGCAATTCTTTTCTCAGGAGAATGCCACATTAGTCTTGTGTCGTTCGTGAACGACCTAGTTCAATTGAACGAGTCATCCCACTGAACGAGTGAACGAAATAGTTCAGTTTTTATTATTGTCGTTCACTGAACGATTTTGTTTACCAAACTTAGTCGGTCTCTGAACGACATTGCATTTTCTTCTTTGACCAACTAAACGACGTCAAATTAGAACATTTTTTTACGTATGGCTGGTCAGTAAAAAATAAAGTAGGAAAGTCCTTCGAATGATTTTGAAAGGTAATCCTTCTTTACGGTTGGTTGAACTGCCAGAACTTAATTGGAATACGCTTCCATGCCAATTGAACTGAGTACCATTTGAACGATATAAGGAACTGAACGATGTGAACGACCTAGTTCACTTTTAAAAAATGATCTAGTTCGTTCGATCACTGAACTGAACGAGATTGCCCAAGACTATGCCACATTAACTTATTTGAAAGTCTCTCCATTAATTAACTAAACTAGTTAGGTATAGAAAAATAAATACCTTAAAGATTTTAAATTTTCATAATCCGAAAAATCTCAATTTACATTACAATTGTCGCAAGTATTTTAGCAACCATACATTAGGTAGGCGATCAACACATTAAATTGCTATGTAAAGATTGTCAGCAGTTAAATGGACCAATATTTAGTATAGAAATGACTAATTTGAATATTAAATAATTTGTAATAATGTAAATATGTCTTCTGATCTCGAGCTCCCTGGGACGTATGATTATTGTCAATACTAATAGGCAACATTGTCTAGAAAATTGTAGTCAATCATTCAAATAATTATGTAGAATTAAGGACCTACGGAATATTACAATCTACTAGAAACAATATAATATTAATCAAAGCAATTCTTGAGTAGAAATATTACACACAAGTTTACTGAGGCCTGAATGTAATTATTTTCATACAGCTTCTTTTAAGGCATTGGATCGTATGACTATTGTTAATACTTATACGCCTCTGACATGAGAATTTAATATTTTTATGTTATTTCTTTAATATATTTTAAAAATTGTATTTGATATAAATTTCTGTTAAAGCCCTTTAATAAATAAATCGCCCATAATTTGTTGTCTAATGTTCAATCTGTATAGGATTTAATTAAAATAAATTATACGCCCACATTTCCCGTGAGCATGGTTAGTCGGCAATCTCAGCGTTAATTTAATTATAATTATCAGCATCTTCGTTCCTAGATCTTCGTTCAATTAAATATCAATTTCCATAGACAAGAATTTATTAATAAAATACCTTCTTAAAATTGTTCATGCCACAATGTCTTCTTATGGAAAATAATGTTTTTTTTTTGCTGTTCCCTCTACCGGCAATAATTTGCTCATCAAGCAAATAAACTGTTAATTTAATATGTAAATTTGTAGGCAAATAAATTCGATGGGTGGTGGTGGTGGTTGTTAGTTGCGGCCAGAATTTTTGTCTGCTCTTCATAATTTTGTTGTTGTATTACACCCTCATCACTTGAATTCTAATCCATTATGAAATGTTAAGGGTAGATAGAAGGAGAAGAAAAAATCAAATTTCTTGCTTGAGTGCCCGTTTCGTCACACACTGCACACACACGCACACCCGGGGACTTTTCAAAATATATTTGGGCCATTTTTTTATTGGTGTGACAAATATGAAGAATATTTTTCTTTTTGACTTCGTTTGTTATTGTTTTTGTTGTTTTATTATTTGTTTGCTTAATTTTTTGACTTTTCTGGGGTTACACCAATAACAAGCAAGTGTCTGTAATTTTTTTTCCACCGAAAGAACGAACCCGCCGATACTCAAGGGATGAAAGTTTTGAATGAATGTTAAAGTTATGTGTTCAACTTAACATACATATGCCAAATTTTATTTACATTTGTTTTTGTATTTTATTTATATTTTGTGCCTAATTTGTTGTTTGCTAAATAAATACAATTACAATTTACTTTTACCAACATTTTTGTGGACCTTTTGTTGTAACCACACAATGACAACAAGCAGTTCTTCAACTCCATTTCACTACTGTTTCATGTTTTGTCTTCTTGGTCTTCAGGGACAAAAAGGCAAGAGAGATTTACATTTTAATTACCTTCAATTATGCGAAATATTTTAATTTTATCAATGCTGACGACAACAACAACCACTTTTTGTCACAAAGTTTCATTAAAAATACCATCCTGACGAGTCATTCTTTTTCGGATTTTTCTTAAATCAACACTTTTAACATTCCATGTTTTTTTTTTTTTTTTTTTTTTTTTTTTGGCAACATCATAAAACTTTTGCAAATTAATTAGACGAACAAAGTAATTTAATGATTTAATTAACAGCTACCAAGAAAAAAATTGTTACTAAAATACTTGCGACTAAATAAAGTAAATTGAAAATTTTTAACGACAATTTTGAGGTTTATGAAAATTTTAGAATTTTTCTTGGTATTTATTTTTTCAATACTTAAGTAGCTTAATTAATTAACGAAGGCGATTTTCGAAGGTAATAATAAGACACCTTCTAGAAATAGATTTGCTAATTATTTTGTACTTTTTTATGTCCCAAAAAATGTTTTATAAAACCTTACCAGGGAGACGTATAAGTAATGTCAATACGTATACGCAACAATATTCAAATATCAATTTTCCTTAGTTTATCCTTTAGGATATTGTCCACAATACATGAAACATAAACTGTCGTCTTAGTAAATATTATTCTTGGTAAAACTATTATCGAATACTAACCGTTTTACGGTTAGTATTCGATAATAGTTACTCCGTTACCGATGCATTTAAGCGCAAGTACTGAGAAATCTATCTTTGGTTTATAAGAAGTTTATTCCTTTTTACTGAGAGCCCAGTTCGCGAAGACACTATTCTCAATTATTGAGGAGGGTAGGTTAATAGCTGAGGTTTGTCTTATTAGTAACACTCCGTAACTAATAAGACAAACCTCAGCTATTGCGGATACCAACCCTTATTTTCTGAGGAGACTAAACATGCCTCAATAAGAAAACCTACCTCAGTTACAGAGAAGCCGATTTTATTTATAGCCGATTATTTATATTAACGATTTCCAGCGTATAAGTAATGTCAATACGTATACGCAACAATATTCAATTCTCAATATGGTGCAGAGCCAACCTAAGGTTCTTAGGAGGTTTCTTTGGATAAGACAATCCACAGTTACTGATGAGACAATTCTTAGTTACTTAGATGATAATCTTCAGTTATATAGGAGACCATCCACATTTGTTGAAGAGGCTAACCTTATTTGTCCTCAATTACTGAAGAGGTAATGTCCAGTAAATTATGAGTCAATTCTCAGTTCTTGAGGACACTATCCTTATTTTCTGTGGTGATAACCCAGAGTTACTGAAGAAACCATGCTCACTTTCCAAGGAGACAATTAGAAGTTACTGCGAACTACTAGTTACTGAAAAGCTTTCCTCAGTTACCGAGATGATCACTTTCTGTTAATGATTACAGACGTATAAGTAATGCCAATACGTATACGCAACAATATTCATATTATCAATTTTCAATTTGGTATAGAACCAACCTCAGGTTCTCAAGAGCTTTTTAGGAGTATGCAATCCATTATGAAACAATTCTCAGTTACTGAGGAGATAATCCTCATTTATTGAGGAGACCATCCTAATTTTTTTAATAAGACTAACCTTATAAAGCACCACCTTCATGTACTGATTTCGAACGTATATGTTTGGTCTCTTATTCCCAGAAGATTTGTCTGTCACCTGTATAGGCTCTATCATCTTTAGATAACATGTATAGCACCCATATTAGGCATTATTTTTTTAGGACCTCCTTTCTATAGAAGAGCTTATGGGACCTTATCTATAGATTATGTTAACAGTAGAAGGTAGAGACCTGTTGATGTTCTGGACTTCAAAACAATTTTCCATGCATTATTCTGAGATTCCTCTAGAATATTCTATATTTACCTGAAAACCTCCCTAATTTCCTATTAAACCCGATTACTACTTGAATATCACAATTTCACTGTAAATACTTAGGAATCCGATTCTTCTTCTAATAGATAATCATCTTCAGAAATAATTGTCTTATTTAACGGCGTATGAGTAATTTCAATTAGTTCAACATTAAGTATACGCCTTCAACTTTCCCTTTTCTTTTTTTGTTCTCTTTACATAATACCTAGCATATCTTTAGGCGTTATCTCTTAAGACTTTCATTATCATTGTTTATACTATTCGATTTACTTAGCTTGTGCTTATCTTGCAGCTGAATAAAAGATAAGAGGAGTGAGGGAGGGAGAAAGGAAACTAAACGACTAGTCGTTTAAGTATTATTTTAAGTGGCCAACATTTAAAATCTAAAGGCAAAAAACACCCATTTCCCATATTCCTACAACTTCTTCTTCATCTTTCTTTGCTTGCTTTGCCCCACAATTACTGTCTTTTTTTCCTGCCACCTCGACTGGTGCTGGTGGAGGCTGGTGTTTTGTTGCCTGCCTATACATGATTACGGCCTATTGCCTGTGATTGCGTTTGGTGTACCAAAAAAAATCTAGCTTTTGTGTGAAATAATTCCGCACACGTGTAACCCTGAGAAGACATACAAACACACATACACACGAATTTTTTGCACAAACAAACCCTATGGGCCTACAACAAAAACACCTCTAATCACCCCACCTAAAGTGAATACCCCCAAAGAAGGCATCCTGCCTTCTCAGACTCCTTTTAACGTATTTTTCGGAGGGGGCTCATCATTTGAAGTGGAAAGGATGCGGGTAGGAAATGTCTGCTCGAATGCAGACATTCCTTTACACCAAAACACACACACACACTGAGTTACACATACAGTCTCACACACTCTCCAAGTAATGTTCTACAATGGGTGCAAAATGGAAAAGAGCCAGCGAGCGAGAGTTAACTACAACATTTAACATTCCTTTGCGTTCCTTCTTTCTTCCTTCTCGTCTGTTATTTTCTTTGGTGACTTCTTAGTTTCTATGAAGTTACATGGCCATCATCACGTTGCGACGATAGTAGTAGTCCTCGTTGTGTTCAGCAGGGGTGTCAAGACGACAGGAGGCATCATAATGGTTGAAATTTAATTTGCGCCACGTGTTGTCGTAACATTTGGTGTTTGTCATTTTTGTTGCTGTCGTTGTTCGAGTATTTTTTTCTTTACCTCCCCCCTTTTACAACAACATTACATAGTTGTATGATAAGTTGGTTTTGCTAAGCAAAAAAATGAATGAAGGAACCAACAAAATTCTTCATTTGCCAAGTAATAGGATTAGGAATTTGAAATTTAATTCTTAGACAATGGCAGTAGTAGACTTCTGAGATGTATAAGTTAATATTAATTGAATTAAAATTGTTGGTAACAGCGGGCGTATAAGTAATAATATTTTTGTTTGTTCGATATTAATCATACGCAAGGTAAAACTTTTACTTTTTAATATGGAATACCTTTTAAGGGACTTCCATCCTTGGAAAATATTATTTATTTATGGAACTCTTAAAAGGCTTTTATATCTGCAGAACCCATTTTAAGGCGACCCACTCATTCTCAATTTTGTTTCCCTTAATAGGGTTTCTATCTGTATAAGGTCAGTAAGTAATATTCTGCCCATTGGGTACCTGTAAAATATAATCTAGCTATGAATAACCTAAAGTAGTATATGGAAGCCTTGTAATAAAAATTTCAGACCTACAAGATAGAAGTCCAGAAGTCCTAAAAAGCTATCTACATCACAAAGTCCTGTAAGAGATCTTCATTTCTGAAACTCAGTTCATTGTATTATACCTTTAGAGTTCCTGTAAGAAGTCGTTTACTTCAAGAAAACCTTAAAAGGATATTCTGCTTCTAGAAAGCTTACGAAAGCCATCTACTTCTGGAAGACTTAAAAGGTCTTATATTTCTGAAAATCAATTAGAGATCTTCTGCATCTAAAATACATATAAGAAAACCTATTAAGATCTAATTTGTGAGTAATTTAAGTGAATAAAGACCATAGGCAGAAGTTATTGAAAAAAAATATTCAAATACTTTGTTTTTGGTATCAGTAAAAAAATTAATTGTGCCCTAAGTTTTTGAGTCTACAGAGACAATATTTTCAATTATTTTGGTTTACTGATTTAGGACGTATAAGTAATATCAATACTAATACGCACCAATATTCAAATATCAATTTTCATGAGATATTGAGATAGAACCGACCTTAGTTATTTATACAGAGTACAGAAGAATATATTTTCAATTTCTGAGAATTTTTTTTTCAGTTTCTAGCTAGACAATTCTGACTTACTGAGGATACCCTTCTTAGTTACTGAGAGGATTATCCTCAGTTACTGTATATACCACCCTCAGTTACTGAGTAGACTATATTTATTTACTTCGGAGGCTATAATCAACTATTGTGTTCAGTTATTGATTAGACCATCATTAGTTACTGATTACTGACGTATAAGCAATGTTAGTACGTATACGCACTAATATTCAATAGTCCTGAGATTGAGATAGAACCAAATTCAGTTTATTACGATGACTAAACTCAGTTATTTATACCCAATTACTGAGAAATCCATTCTCAGCATCCTCAGTTTCTGAGAAGCGTTTCTATGCTACAGAGGAGATTGCTCAGATTTCTTATTTCACTATAGAACTACTATTAACCATTTTCATCTGTAACGGATTTGTAGAAGGCTGTTTTGTATGAGAAATACCTCTTCGTCGCTGAAGAGATCATTCTGCGTGGCTGATTTCAATATTTCTGAAAATCAATTAGAGATCTTCTGCCGCTAAAATACATATAAGAACTCCTATAAGAGGGTTTATATATAAATAGGCCTATAAGAATACCTATAATTTTACATCTAGGAGAAATCCTTTATTTTTACAAGATCTGAAAGAGGCCGTCTACTTTTGGAAAACCTGAATGGGGCCTTCTACTTCTTGGAGACATGGAAACTGTTTTCTATTCTTTGAAAATGAGTTAGAGATATTCTACCTTCAGAATATATGTAATATATATGACTTCTTCCTTTAAAAGACTGTTAAAAGGTGACACATTTATAGCGAACTTTTTATATTTTCATTTTTTTACAATTTATCCTCAGTGCGGCAATCTCCTTATTTCGTATGAATTGTATTTATATCTGAGCATAGCAAGACCTATAAAAGCCTTCAAGCCATAGAACCTCTTTATAATGGTAATCATACCTATAGAAGTGAACGTAGATGATAGATGATATTTTAGAAAGTCTGCCATCTCTAGAGACTTGTTGAATATCTTCTATCTAAAAAAATAATTTTAGACGGTCTTATTCCATAGAAGACGATCAACCACCATCTTCTTATTGTTACCAAAGTTGTTTTACCTCACCTCCTTCGACCTGCCCTCGTTTGCTCTTGCCTCCTTTCAAATTCTTTTTGACTCATGACTTTAACTTATCTTTTGATGGCAATTTTTGTAACTACCTATCACAGCTGATTCATGAAGTTGTTGACAATTGTTCATATAATGTTTGTAAAAGAATGCCAGGACATTTGTTAGTGTTCAAAGTTTTCCTGCTTTTTTGAATGGTGTTAGGCAGAGGGATGGTACCATTAAAAAAATATTTTAATAACACCTGTAAAGCATCCTTGCGCCATTTTTATTTTTAGAATAAAAAGGATAACATTTTCGTGGAACTTTACTAAAAGACTCCCATGTGTTTGTGCCTGTAGACTTTTACATAATGAGAAAAATTGGTAATTAATATGTTAAATTGTATATTGAAAATATAAATCGAGAATGTTCTTTTGGGAATCTTAGCTCATAGGGATTATAATAATAACCTCCAAGAGAAATTTGATTTCGGTTGAAAAGAAAGGATTTTTGCATTCTTGTTTTCAGGATAGGTACATTTTGGTTCCCAAGTTATTCTACTAGAAAAAATCTTATTAAAATTCTATTAAATAGAGCTATTATGATCTGAATACAATCTTTGATTTTTTCAATTGTTATGGGTGCGTATAATCCATTTTAATACATTTAGGCCAATATGCGTTAGATTGCTTACAATGTAGGTAATAATGCTCATACGTCCCATAGTTTAATTGTTATAAAATTAATACAATTCCATTCTCGATTAAAAACTGGAATCTAATTTTCTATTCAATAATGTCACTGTAAAAATTCAAGTAATAATTATAACAATTCCTGAAGATATAGAGGGCATATTATTCTTCAGACAGATTTTTTAAGGAACCTGAAGAAATTTTATAATGTATGGTTTTATGTTCGAATATAAGAAATTATTTATTAGAGTAAAAACGCTCGATTCTTATTTGACTTTGTGCCAGTTTATCTAAACTATGTCTCAACTAAACTATAAATTACACTGATAAGTTTAAATAGGCCTTTCAATTGGCAAATTTATTAGTTTTTCTATGAAATATTATGGGTGCGTATGACTACTATTAATATTTTAGTCCCATATGCGTATGAGTGTTAGCAATGTAATTTTTGGACACTCATACGCACCCCAATGGAACTTGTGTACTGCAAATTTTTCTTTGAGACATTCTCGGATCTGAACCTTTGTTTCCTTAGTTCAAGAATCGAGTTAATTGTCTTTCACTTTATTCAATGTGACAGAAGAGCTAGTTTTTGATACTACACATCGGTTAACTCCATAAAACGAAATGTTGATACCTCCGATAATATGAATTCAAATATATTATTTAGAATGCAGAACATTAATGTAAATATAAAAAGTTATCACGGGCTTTGACTCTCAAATTTAAGATTTTTTGACTCTCAAATTTAAGATTTTTCTGAAAGTGCAGTTAATCGATGTGTGCTATGAACAGCTCAAAGATTGAACAAATTTTTAAATTTACCTTTCAATTGCCATATACCTAAATTCTTATTCGTGCGTATGGTTAATTTTAATATTTGTTTCTGTCTCAGAGTGCGTATGAGTGATAGTAATGTAATTATTGAAAATCATACGCCCCTATGGTTAAACTGTAATAAAATTGCAAATAAAAGTAGGGTATTTTAGTAATCCTTTTCCTATATGAAAGTTTTAAAATGATTTTATGTTGGCAATTTAAATTCAAAAAATTCTTATGCAAATTTAGAACAATATTTAAAAATGGGTCCCACATAAATTAGTCATAGATCAAAAGTCATGTTCTGAATGTCGTTAAAATTTTTATGACATGCGTTTTTTACATTTGACCTAGTTTTAATAAAAAATATACATGTGTAACATGTCCATGTCAGCAAACATAAGTATTTCTTAAAAAAAATTCTTTAGATTTTTTATTATCTTCTTCTATTTGTTATTAAAATTGCGAAACATGTTTTTGTTTTTATTATCCAAATATAATTTAAATTTAATCATTGTCTTCGTCGTTAACTCCACTTTGTAAGCCTTTGGTAATTGTTCTTCATTTTATGGCTACACAAAGCCAACTCTGGAATAAGCTAACAAGTGCTGTTAATAGTCACATACCATATGTATGCTAAGAGGAATGATATTTGAGAGGGAAGGGGGTGATGTTTGTTTCTTATCAGACATAACAACCATTCGCCAAATCTATGACCATATTCTATGTGGGGTTAAGATTACATCCATTTATTTCGATATGCACATGTATATATTTTTTTCTTCGGGATGTACAAACTCGTCTTCCCCACACATGTATACCGAATGTTTACGATAAATGTATGGCAATAAAAATGTTATTATTGGTAACATGATGTATGGAAAAAATTGGAATATTCGCTTCTTTATTTTCATTTTGTTTGTTTTGTATTCAAATTATTGAGGAAAGGGGATATGTTTTCTGTTTTAAATATTTAGAAAAGAAATCCAGGAAATTTCTAACAATGTTTTGCTAAACATAATCTTATAAAAAAATTATTTTAATCTATTTTTTCTTGTTAGCATAAATGAATACCAAAAAATCTGAAAATACTAATTAAAGCCTCAAAGTATGCCCCAGATTTTGTTTCGTTCAACCACCTACAAGTATACACCATGGACTTTCAGAAACAATAAATGTAGAAACAAAAAATACAAATTGAAGTCATTGATAGCCTAAAAGTATGCCCCAGTATTTTTTGTTGTTGTTAAATTCAACCACCTAAAAGTATACCCCGGTAAACCCACATAATTGCTTTTAAATCGTATTAGGTTCATAAAATCCTTATAAAAAAAGAATGAAAACAGTGAAAAAAGGGAAAACATCACAAAAAGGACAACTACTACTGAAATATCCTAGAAGCCTGAAGACTTGCAGAAAATTCAATTAAAAGATTTTTGTTAAAAAATGAAATAAATTGTCATCCAGAAAAAAATAAAACAATAATAAAACTTGGTCTTTATCTGCAGCCACACAAAACAACAGAATAAAACATAATCCGAACCCTTTTATAGCCAAAGGAAAATACCCCCCAAAAATGGAAGGTGAGAAACCAAAAATGTGTTAAAATTCAACTTTTATTTTTATTTAATTCCAATGTGTAGAACCAAAAAAGGAAGAAGGTAAAGGAAACTCAAACACCACCTTATTTTTTGACCAGAAAAGACATTAGAAATAAATATCGACCTCCCTTAAACACCCCCAAAAACTTTGCTTTTAGTGGACAGCTCAACTTAAAGCGATACACTTTTTTCCTTAAAATACCCACAAGTTTGTATGCTCTTCACCAAAGAAAATGTACACCAAATATTTCCCATTCAAAACAAAAAACATAGAAATAATCCCCTTCATTGACAATTTTAATTCTAGTTCTGATCGATTTGCTATTCAAAAAAAAAAAAAATAGAAAAACCCCTTTCATTACCGCTTCATTTAATTCTAGTTTTGTTCGATTCCTATTCAAAAAAATTCTTCAAATTGTTAATCTAAAAATAACTATGGGAATTGTAACTCATATAGAAAAACTGTCAGTCAACCTCTTTTACTTACTTTTTTCCGCTTCCGCCTACAATGTCTGCTTCTATTCCTTCTTCTGTTTTTATTTTGACGTATACTAAATGCTTAGGGACCAAAAATGTTATGTTGTTGTTGCTGTTTTTTTTGTTAAATAAATGGTAATGTTAGTGCCACGTGTCTGAACGAGGAGGTAACTCATCCCACCCAGATGATAATATTAAATAAACACAGCCTCTATATAGTAGAAATGTGGCCTTTAAATGTCTAACCACCCGACCGCCGCCCACATTAGGATTTAGAAATTCCCAGAGTCTAACATCTTCACTCCAACCAAACATTGGTCTTCTTTTTGTATGTATATATGCTGAGTTTTTTGTTGTTTTTTCTTCGGTTAACTTGCAGACAATGAGACAGCATATTTAAAGAGGTATAACAACAACACAGCTCAGCTGTTTTCTTCAAATGCCTAAAAGTATACACACACTCACACACTGGCATTCCAACATTCAAATGTTGTTGTGGGGAAATCATAAACAAACCCAGATTATTTTTTTTTTATTTCTCTTTATGTTTGTGATTATTCCTTACTTTTATTTTTTTCCTTATTTTATTCCTTACTTACTTTTACTCTTTTCGTTTTGTATTATTTGTATAGATTATAGATACCGACAAAAATCAAAACAAACCAACAAATGTAGAAGGGAAAAACCCCCCTTGGCTGTATACACACATCGCAGGCCTGCGTTGTTTTGAAGCCTAAAAGTCTGCAATGATTTTATTTTTTTCCTTTTATTTTTGTTATGTTGTTTACTATATTACTATGCTGAGAGCTTAGTAAGCAGTTTTACTCAATGGAATGACGTGTTGGGTTGTTAATTTTGTTGTAGTTGTTTTTCTTAGTGTGAACATAAAAAGAGCGGAAGGTTGAAGAGATTTCTGCGCCTAAATGTAGGCATACCCACAGATGTTTTTATGTTATTTCTTACAATTGAGAATTTGAGAGTAAAATCCAATAGACAGTGGCATAAAGCCGGAAAATAATTGTAGAAATGAAATTATTGTGGAATATAGAAAAAAATTGTGGAAACACATTTCAATGAGTGAACATATTTCTCACTCAAAAGTAACAACATGCTCATATTCAGCGCGAATGGATATGGTTGACAGGAACACTAGTTAAAAAATATCTGTATAAATAAAAAAACAGCATAAATATTTATTTTTTAAATCTCTGCAATGACTCAGATTAAATTATTGAAAAAAAAAAACTAGCCATCCATATCCATTTTTTTATACAAGATTATCAGACATCTTTATCACAAAATCGATTTTATTTTGATGAATGTAATAAGTGGGATTAAAAATACTTAATGTACTTATGGTTATGATATAAGAACACATTTTTATTTTCTGCAGTTTAATAAATAATAAAATGTTATAATGTATCGCTGACAACGCACTGCCGTACATAGGTGATTTTTTAATAACTGCCTAAAGATTGCAAATAATTGTTTTAAATCTAAAAATAGGTTACTTATTTTCAAAAATAAACCATGTCTTAGTAAAACCAAAATCTTACTTAATTATTGATCAGGTACTCTTACATTACATCTCAGCCTGTAGACACAACCTGCTGGTATATGGGAAGGTGTATGCCTTTGCAAGATTTCGATCCGAATTCTTGGGAAATTATACTATTTACGAACTAACCGAACTAAGAGGCTGTGAAGGGAAACAACTGAATTACTTCATTAAGAACACAAAATTTCTAGAAAAAAAAAAACTTAGAAGAAAGCATCTCTTCTAAATTTTTTCTTTTCTAGAGTGCAAAACAGTCTTTTTATTGGCTACTACCGGACATGCGGTCGCGTAATCCAATCCTAATTGAATAGGACATTTTCCCACCCAAAACTATCAATATTGACATAAAATCCGTGATAATTCTCCCTACATAAATATACCACCTCCCATTATTGAGTATTTTTGGGCCAAATGCACACTACGATGAAACGGCTTTTATCTATAAATATATATTTTTATACCCTACACAACTATGTTGTAAGAGTATTATAGCCTTGTGTGGTCCCAAGAGTTTGTAAGGCCGAGAAATATTGGACCTATCTTTTAGTATACCGATCGTCATATTTCCGCTAACTGAGCCAACTTTCTATTATAATTTGTTAACCCGCTACAGACCACAGTTATGGACGCATCATTACGAAATTTTGCAGGTAGTACAGGATCTGGCCAATATTTACGGGAACCAAATTGACCAAAAACTTAATTTTCATCTGTTTTTCTTTTCTGGCCGCTCTAGAGACCACATTTTTGAAAAAAAATATCGTTAAATTTTACAAAAAAAAAAAAAAAAACTGGACTGTTTTGGTTTGGATAGGTCAATATTTAGCGGGTCAAATGGAACAAGACGTTTGTGTGAAAAATGACAAACATTTGTATACAGTGGCGTATATATTTAAGACTGAAGGATATATACAGGAGAAGTTAATAGTATATCAAATAGGATTGGTTGACCGGACCCTTCAATTCATACCTACTATATTGATACCAGTAACCGGATGGGAGAGTTAAACTTAAACTTTACCGCGGTTTATCTATTCTGGTATTGTTTAGTATTACTATTACCACACTAGGAGATTTAGCAAGGACGACACCTTTAATTTTCGATTATAATCACATGATATTTAGGGAAATAAGTAGACCGAAAAATTTATTTTTATGTGGTCTGTGTCTGACCAACTAATTCGAATGGCTTTCATTATAATGAATGTCAATATCGCGAAATATTACTCAGGCTGCAGAAACTTAGAGCTCAGTGATAGTTGTGTAGGGTAACATCCGGTCGTCCGAATATACTTCTCCGTTCACTCGTTCAGCAATACTTTTATTGCCGCTCGTTTTCCAATTTCTAAAACAGCCAACACAAATATTTCCCATCGAATGTCGATTTTAGACCACGTGTAACTTTAAAACGAATGCGATTCAGACAATTTGTGATCTTTATAGAAATATTCGATCATCTGTCTACAACTAGTTCAATCCGATGTTTTACTTCTTATATTTTCTTCTATATATTCGTCAATATAATCGACAATTTTTTCAAAAAAAAAAAAAAAAGAACAGAACAGAACAGAACAGAACAGAACTGGGAATCCCATTCAATCCAAACTTCCCATCTTTTTTTAGCAAGTCAAAGTTTAAAAAAATATCTTGTAAATATAATGCGAGCGATGCAGAAGTATCCGATTTGATTTACATGTACTACTGTAATCATATGAATATCATATCCGAAGTCATTCCTTCTGATACCTCCCTCACAAATGTCCAGCATTTTGATAGACTCATATAAAGCGAATGAAGAACCGCATTTGGTTCAAACTGTATATTAAACTGAAAATGTTGTACCCTACCATTTGAGAACTCCCTAGAATAATATACCCACCGTTGATTCCTCCTTTTAGGCAAATCATACCTGATTCCTCCTAAAAGTACGCAATTCATACCTGATTTTCGAATTATGAGTAGCTATGCCAAATTTTAGGCAATGTTCGAAAGGTGGGCAATTGTCCACATATTACCTAGATATGAATATTTCCATTATTTTCCATATATTATGTTATACAACTACTTCTTCTGCAAAAAAGTTTGCACTACAGTCCTCCTTTTGAAATGAATATACCTTGTAATATTTTGTCTATATTGTACTCTTCTAATGGTCATTCCCTTTTATCCTAATGTTTTAATGCTCAATTTGAGGGTGATATGACGCCACACAAAGGCTCGATATAATAGGCCTCAATATATGTTATATTTTTATCGTTAACATTTTATATCGTAGATTTCGTTCCTTTATGATTTTTATTGGGCCATTGTGTATGAAAAAAACTGATAAATATAGTCCATATTTGAATTAACAACAAGACCAGCCTATTTATAGTAATTCTTACTCCTATTACCATACAACATGGACTTCTTAAGATTTTTTGTTGTCGCAAAAAAATACATGTCAAAACACAAAGTAATCCAAATATAAAAACATGCACTCCTATTTAACACTGTTGTAGCCATTATTATAATTTATGAAGTTCCCAAAAGTATGCAACGTTAATTTCTTTATAAAGTTCCTAAAAGTATGTTTTCGTAGTCATATACTGATTTCAATAGCAGTCATAGTGAAACGTTTATAAACACATTTTTTCAATTTTTTTAATTAAGTTTATAAATGTGTTTTTTTTTTTTTTGGTATCCCACTTGAAAATGAAGCCTAAATATATACGATGTTTTTTTTTTTGTAGTAAAAACTGTAACTTATATCTAATTTAATTTCATTTTTTATGACATTATTTTGGGCCATAAAAATATTCTCAATATTTTGTATGCTTTAAATTATTGAGAATATAATTTTGAGTAAAAATCCTTTCAATTTTACCTGTTTCTGTTTTCCTGCTCAATTTTCCATTGATTACTTGATTTAAGCCTAAAAGTATGCTCTTAAATATTGGAGAACTTTTAAAACATACAATTTTTGGAGGTCTAAATGTATTCTTTATTTTTCCTTATTCCCTTGATTCTCTTATATTGGTTTTACTCTCTAGGCCTAAAAATATTCTCTTCATATTTTAGCATATTTTTTAATACGCAAATGTCTAAATGCCATAATTTGAGTAAAAATCTCTTTTCAGCCTAAAAGTATACATCATGCATACTTTTCTCTATTTTCATTCTGTTATTCTCTTTTTCGTTTATTATGTTATTTACTATTTTGTTTTAATCTGACCATTCGTAATAAACAAAACAGTCTATGTTGTAATACCCTTCTACCAAACATAGGCATGCGTTGTAAAATTGGACCTTGAACCAAATATTTTCTTCTTGTGAGAGGGGAGGGTATTTTTAATTTCCCAGAAAGCAATGACAATTTCGAGGGAAAGTTGTTTATGTCTAGTAATGGGAGAGAGAGTGAGACTGAGAGGAAATGGGAAGAGAGCAAGAGAGTATTATTAGGCTTATATAACGTGGGCTCCGTAATATTACGTTGTATACTTTTAGGCCGTAAAATGTTACGACTTTCTCTTAAATAAAAAAAGTGTAGTAACAACAAATTGGGTTAAGTGTTTTTCAGGGAGAGCAAAGATGTGGATGGTTTGAGTTTATTTTGGTGAGGTGGTGTTTCTTTCTTCTCTACACTTTTTGTGCAAAGGAATTTTTGTGTTTCAGGCCTTCGTTTATATGTATGTATGCTTTGGGAAAAAATGGGTATTGATTTGTGGGGTTGCCTGGGTAGTTATGTGCGTGTGTGTGTCTGTATACAACTTTCACTTGTCGTGCGGTCATTGACACTTGTCTGTTATGGAAACCAGAGCATACATTTAGGGGGGTAAGGGAATTGCATTGTGTGATGCCGTTGATGAGATAAAAATAAAAGGAAAATAAATGATTTTTCAGAACCAAAAGGAAAATAAGAAATTTAAAATAAAAAAACATAGGAAAATTAAAAAAATAATAAATTAAAGGATATAAATAATTTAAAATTTACGGGTGTGTGTCTTTTAAATTCCGGAGGTAAATGGGTAGTATTGGGAGACATTTTTAATTTTTGTACCGATTTGTTTAATTCCTCCTGTTTTCTTACTCATCAGAAATTAAAATGCAGTTCCATTGTGCTGACTTTACATAAAGTCAGAAATCTCTAGAATTTTTTCCAAGCTTTATCCTTTAATTTTCTTTGTGTAAAAAAATAATCCCCTTTGTTATTCCAATAAAAAAAGTGAATTATCTTAATTAAATTCTTTAATGTGGCCTTATCGAGATTTATGTATTTATTTTCCTGAACTTAATTTTATGACCCATTTAATAGCAGGAACTAGTCTTTAAAGGAAAATACCAAAAACAAAAATTTTACCTCTTCCCTTTTCCATTTCCATTTTTTTCCACTTTCTTTTTTTCGTTTCCTCTCTCTATAACAAGAAAAGAAAAAAATGTAAACAACGCAAAAGTCCCATACTCCTTTCAATTCGGGGTTCCAGAGCAAAACAGAACAAGAAGAAAAAGGAATGAAACGAAAAGCAAAAGAAAAAAATAAAAAACGACAGAAAAAAACTCTGGCGCGTGTTGCCATAAATTTAACCCAAACCATAAAAACTTTTTTTTCGGGGGGCCCAACCGAACACCTTCTCTCACTTTATCTCCCTCTCTAACGCTCCCACAATCTGTTACGTATTCTATACACATACACATTAACTGGTGGGTAAATGCCTAAAAATATACAATACCTGTGATAACATTTCGTGTGTTTTTTCACGTTGTATACGTAACAAAGTTAACATTTTTATAGTAGCAATTTAGGCGCGTTTTCTCGAACACCACTCGACCAATACCCTTACATAAAAATCAGGAAAAAAACTCCGCAAGCATGTCAATGGAAAATAAAAACCATCAACCGGAATATCAGACGGAAATAAACAAAAAAAAAAAAAATCAAACCAAACGTAAATTTCTAATGAAATTCCAATGTAAAACACACCTATTATCAGACAAGCCGGAACTCCCTAGGAAAACCAAACTAAAAAAACCATTATGGCCATAGGCATGGTGGTGACAAACCAAACATCAAGGAAAATGAAAATAAAAAACAACAACAAAATACACTCACTAGGCAAATCAAAAATCTTTAAATGTTTATGGGTTTTAGAGACTTAAAGCATGTCTAAAGAAGACACCATAACATACCAGAAGGGCCAGGGACATGTAGCTGAGCTTTACACGTGTCACATTTCCACTACCTCATCATCCTCACATACTCATTGTAATGAAATAATATTGCCAAAATACAACGGAAACCAAACTGTCAACACTCAAACACACACGCACACACTCACTCATACAGAGAGAGGTATATATTTTCAGATTTTTAAGTGTGAATAAACTCGGGTATATTTGGATTATAGGGATTATTATTAGAAATATTTTGAGTGGTAAAATATACATTAAAGAGGATTAGAATATTCGTAAAAATTATTTTAAGAATATAGAAGACCTGAAAAAAGAATTTATATACGTCCCGTAAAATGAAATTTGAGCATTTAGGACCTGTCCTTACGAGACATGTAGAAGGCATATGAAAGATACTCTGTCTGCAGCGGATCTTAAGTTCCCGGAAGGTAGAAGTAAACATTTTGTGCACAGGGGATCGGTATGAATTTATCATCAGAAGACTCCTAGAATTCTTCTTAAAGAGTCCTGTCAAAGTCTTTTCGACTTGTAGAAGATCTTCTGCCTGTAGGATACTTTTATAGAGTATTCTGTTGCCCGTCTCCAGTCTCCTCTCCTAAGGAATGTTCTATGTTTATAGGAAATTTTTAAAATGTTTTCTGTATGCAGGACACTTTTGAACATTCCAGGCTACAGGAATTCTTTAAAAAGTCTCTGGGCTACAGAAAGTCTGTAGAATATTTTTTGGACTCAGAAAGCCGGAAGAATGTGTTATGACAACAAAAAACCTGTAAAAGATCTACAATCGCCAAAAAGCCTATATGAGGCTCTGTGTATTCAATATACATGCGGGACATGGCATGGCATGCGGGACACATAGACTTGTAAAAACCTTTCTGTCGACAGAAGAGCTGTTGATGTGAAAATTTTTCTGTTTATCAGATGTCTGTAAGCATTCCGAACTATAGAAATCCCCTAAAATACCTTTTGGCTACATAATATCTGCCGAAGAGGATTTTTTGGTTTCAGGAAACCTAAAGAAGGTGTCCTGACTACAAGAGAACAAAAGGTGCTTTCAGAAGACCTGTCGGCATAAAGGACAGGTCTACAGCTGGCCTGAAACCCTCTGAAACCCATAGAAGTTATTTTCCCAACAGATCAACTGTAAAACGTCATTAAAAAGGCTCCGTCCACACTAGACCTGTATAAGGCCCTGTGCATGACGAATACCATATTCTGTCTACAGGATACCTGTTCATCTGACTACAGGGAACTGTTGATATTCTATCACCAGAAGTCTATAGAAGGTCTTCTATTTACAGAAGAATCTGAAAAAGCTTCTGGATGGTCATCCGTCTGCAGGGGGCCGCTAGGAGGTCTTCTCTCAGCAAGAAATAAAGGATAAAGAAAAATGGATAAAGGCTTTATAAGTCTCGGAAGACCGTCTGTTTGCAGGAAGCCCATACAGGTTTTCTATCTGCAATCGATATCTATTGGCCCTGTGTTTTCAGAAGACCTCTTATTCTGCTAACAGGGATTTGTAGAACGTTTTTTGCTACCAGAATACTGTCGAATGTCTTGAACATACAGGAGCCTTCAGTAGGCCTTCGGTCTGCAGGAGGCCTGACAGAAGGTTTTCTATCTGCAAAGGATATCTATTAAAGGTCTTCTGACAACATGAGAACCATAAAAGACCCCTGTCTTCAGGAGAAACATCTACAGGCTTTCCCTCAGGAGAACAGAATATGTCGTCTGAAGTCCATGCATTTCGACCAATATTTCTCCATGTTGAGGTCTACACCATTCTTGGGCCTAGGCTACTTTTAAATCGAATTTCTGTAATTTGGTATTTCGATTTCTCAGACCGGGAGACAATTTCTTACGCAGGGACCTACGCTCATTTTCTGACAACTGCCTGTAATTTGAAGTTCGAGGTTCTCAGAAGATTATAGATATTTCAATACAGACCAATTCATTGCAGGTCAATAACCTCCTCCTCCCATTATAAGTCCTGGCGTAATTTGTAACCCAAGTTGTGAGAATATGAGAGGATCAAAGACCTCTTGGCAGAATAATATCATATAAATATTGGAACTCATATTAGCTATTGTTTAGGTACCAGTGACATTAAAACCGAAAAGGTTGGAATTTTACATTTCGGTTTATCAAAGAATCTGCTATAATTTGACAGAATATTTCCAATTCAGATCCATATTTGGAAATATCTTTAGAAGATTAAAGTCCTAATTTGGAGTTAAGTGTTCTATGGTTTGAATTTCGTCCCAACAAAGAAAAAGGATTCGAACTTGGAGAAGATCTTCTAGAAGAAGATTTTTTATCTGTAGATCCCAGAAGGCCTTGTTCCATGGAGGATATGTATATCATTAAAATGTATGCATAAAATACCTACGGCAGACTTTCTATATTAAGAGTATCCTCCTGAAAGGCATTTTACATCTATTACAGCTCCCAAATATAGAAATAGATATATCCAATGGAAATTGAATATGAAAGGAATACAACCTCCCACTCCTCATATAGCTCCCAGTTCAATGCTAATAATATTTTTTAAAAATTTCCAAATTGAAATATTTATCAGACAATACAAACAACAACAATGACAAATAAATTGTATGTATGTAAAATAATAAAGTGTGTTGTGATAGACATCATCACTACGTATCCTCCAGCCCTTACTTAGAGCTACCACCTCATTCTACATCATTACGAATTGAAAGAAAATTTTTACAACAAAGGTGCTAATATTTTTGGGTGATGTTCGTGGTTGTAGTGGTAATGGCAGCAGGGGTGGGTGGCCTAAAGCCAAATAAATATCATATTTAAATGGTTATTAAACATGCCATCGCAATGTTGACTCTATGAGGAGGAATAAAGTCAGGAAATCAAACCTAGAAATCTCTGAAATATAAAAGAAGGCAAAATAGAACACATCATTATCGATATGTCTGCCTTTGATATCATCGAAATAAATCAATAAAATTGGAAATTTATTGTCGGCAAACATGATTTGTGGCTTTTGCCTTTATAGTCCTCAAGACAATATTTGAAATAATAATGAAAAAATAAAATCCCCCAGTCTTCTTTTTTTAAGGAGATGAAATTATTAAATGTAAATTCCGATTTTAATTGGCGAAAGCCTAAAGATATGCTCTGATGTTGTGCTCAAGCCTATAGGCTTTGCAAATATTTAAATTAATAAAATTATTTATTTAGGAAATAACATGGATTATTATGGACTACGTATAAACAGTAGTCTAAAGACTTTCAACCACCCCCACTACCACCCTCAATTTTTATCACACAAAACAACAACTCTTTTGCACACATTATTAATATTTCATTTCAATAGAAACAGTTTGGTTCCGCCATCCTCCCACCATTATTCCCATGATGATTATTTATCGTCTGGTTGTCAGTTTGTCTGTCTGTCTATCTCACCATTTTGTTTGCTATAGATGTTTGGTGACAATAGATGATATTTAAAAAGAATGGACAAAAAATCTCATAATAAAGTGCCGCAATTTTTTTTTCTTTGCGCGTGTTAAGAAGTTTAGAGGATTTGGAACCCCCTCTTCTCCTCACTATCAGCACGTGTGCAAAAAAAAACATAATTTTTTTATTTACACAAAAAATCTCATATATGTAGAATTTTAATATGCACAAACAAATTTATATATTTTTTACTCTTTCTAAGAAATGGCCACTTAAAAAATTTGTTTATATTTTTTTTTTGTTTGGTTGGTTGGTCTATCGATCAATGGCCTTTATTTGTTGTTCATAGAAAACAAAAACTATAAATTTTTAGCACATGACTTGAGGAATCCCACACCACACACACACACATACACACAAACGAAAACAATCATGTGACATCATAAATAAAACCAAATACAAAATTTCCAAAATAAATATGAAAAATATATTTTTAACGACCTCTTTAACCCGCTTGACAATAAACAAAATGTTTTGTTTTCTCATCATCTAGAAAACTAAAGAAAACATTTATTTTACATTATAGAAATTAATGAAATTTTGTTAAGCGTAATTAAGTAGATGCTTGGAAGGTATACTGCAGATCCTAGAGATCGTTCAAAGATATTCTCTAATGGAAGAAGATAGTCCTCCAAAGGTCTTCTATAGATGTATGACATTTCATTTATCTTTATATAGGTCTTCTTAAATATAAAACCGTCTGCCTCCTATAGGCATACGACCTTCTATAGGTTTTCTGTTATTAGAATACTTTCTTTAGGTTTAGGCTACTACAGTCAAATTCTGTTTGAAGTGAGAATTTTTATAGGGATCTGAAACTCCAAAATTTTTTTTCTATACCTCCTTTAGCTCTTTTATAGAAGACCTGAAGACCTTACATAGGAAATATAAGACATAGATGTTCTATATATGTATATAGACCTCCCACTAGAAACCCCCTTTCAGGACCTTTATAGCTAGAAGCGTTTCCATGGGACTTCCTTCTACCCTTTCTTGAAATAAAATTCATATAAAACACACCCCAAAGGCTTTAAAGCCCCTGCAAAAAATATTCTATAAAAATGATCCTTTAAAATATTCACCTAAGGTCTTTGAAAGGCATTCTTTGAAAATTCCTTATTTAATGGCTCTAATAATCCCCATAAAAAACATTATTTAATATTGAAGAATATTCTATAGTCCTTGAAAAAATATCTGCGCCAATTGCCTAATAATCCTTGAATTTTAAATTCTTAAAAAATTCAAATTCAAGTGTGGATTACTAACCAAGTCCTTGACAAAGACTCTTAAAAATCGTAATCTTTCTAAATCAAAAAAAAAAAACCTCGTTTAGTTATCTTATAGTACCCCCTAGAAAACAATTTCTTCGAAAAGCATTCACCTAGATCTAAGAGCTTCGATTTAAATACGAGCTAAAATCGTTCGAGAGGGCTTGGCCTATATCCTTAATAATACCGAACCCAAGATCCTTTAACAATTTTTAGAAAATCCACTCCTTAAGGACCTTACAAATCTAAGTTCATTAAAAAATCTCGCCTTTGTTCCTCCATAATGTATACTTTAAAAATTCACGTCGAAGATTCAAAAAAATCCTTGAAAGTGTTCATAAAAACATCCATGCTTAAAGCTCTAACAATCCTTTTGAAATATTCTTTAAAAATCCACGACGAAGATTGTAAAAAAATACATTGAAAAAATATTCTTTAAAAAGTGCACGCCTAAGGCTCTGATAGTCCTTGATTTTTTTAATCCACGCCTAAGGCTTTAATAATCCTTGAAAAAATTCATATGGCTCTGATAGTCGTTGAAAAAATATTTATTAAAAATACACGCCTAAGGCTCTGATAGTCCTTGAAATAATATTCTTCAAAAAATCCACGCCTAAGGCTCTGATAGTCCTTGAAATAATATTCTTCAAAAATCCACGCCTAAAGCTCTGATAGTCGTTGAAAAAATATTCTTTAAAAATATCCACGCATAAGGTTCTCATAGTCCTTGACAAAAATTCTTTCAAATATACACGCCTAAGGTTCTGATAGTCCTAGAAAAAATATTCTTTCAAATATACACGCCTAAGGTTCTAATAGTCCTAGAAAAAATATTCTTTAAAAAATCCAAGCCTAAGGCTCTGATAGTCCCCACGCCTAAGGTCCTGATAGTCCTTGATAAAATATTCTTTAAAAAATCCACGCCTAAGGCTCTGATAGTCCCCACGCCTAAGGTCCTGATAGTCCTTGATAAAATATTCTTTAAAAAATCCACGCCTAAGGCTCTGATAGTCCCCACGCCTAAGGTCCTGATAGTCCTTGATAAAATATTCTTTAAAAAATCCACGCCTAAGGCTCTGATAGTCCCCACGCCTAAGGTCCTGATAGTCCTTGATAAAATATTCTTTAAAAAATCCACGCCTAAGGCTCTGATAGTCCCCACGCCTAAGGTCCTGATAGTCCTTGATAAAATGTTCTTTAAAAAATCCACGCCTAGTCCCCACGCCTAAGGTCCTGATAGTCCTTGATAAAATATTCTTTAAAAAATCCACGCCTAAGGCTCTGATAGTCCCCACGCCTAAGGTCCTGATAGTCCTTGATAAAATGTTCTTTAAAAAATCCACGCCTAGTCCCCACGCCTAAGGTCCTGATAGTCCTTGATAAAATATTCTTTAAAAAATCCACGCCTAAGGCTCTGATAGTCCCCACGCCTAAGGTCCTGATAGTCCTTGATAAAATGTTCTTTAAAAAATCCACGCCTAGTCCCCACGCCTAAGGTCCTGATAGTCCTTGATAAAATATTCTTTAAAAAATCCACGCCTAAGGCTCTGATAGTCCCCACGCCTAAGGGTCTGATAGTCCTAGATAAAATATTCTTTAAAAAATCCACGCCTAAGGGTCTGATAGTCCTAGATAAAATATTCTTTAAAAAATCCACGCCTAAGGGTCTGATAGTCCTAGATAAAATATTCTTTAAAAAATCCACGCCTAAGGGTCTGATAGTCCTAGATAAAATATTCTTTAAAAAATCCACGCCTAAGGCTCTGATAGTCCTTGAAATAATATTCTTTAAAAAATCCACGCCTAAGGCTCTGATAGTCCTTGAAATAATATTCTTTAAAAAATCCACGCCTAAAGCTCTGATAGTCGTTGAAAAAATATTCTTTAAAAAAATCCACGCCTAAAGCTCTGATAGTCGTTGAAATAATATTCTTTTAAAAATCCACGCCTATGGCTCTGATAGTTGTTGAACAAATCTTCTTTTAAAAATCCACGCCTAAAGCTCTGATAGTCCTTGAAAAAATATTTTTTAAAAAATTCATGCCTAAGGCTCTGATAGTCCTTAAAAAAGTTTCTAAGGATCTAAAAATCCTTGAAAGGCTCCAATAAGCCATAAAGAAGCATTTTTGTTAAAAGAAATCAAGCTTAAGTCTTTTATATCGTTGATTTTTTTTAATCCACATCAAAGACCTCATATATCCTGTATAGTTCCTTCACAAGGCTATCTACATTAAAATTTTAGAAGTAGAATTCCCCGAATTTATCTCTTTAAACTTCCATATTAAATTTTTCATCCAAGAAAAGAAAACCCACAAAAATATTTCAAGTGCATTTAATAAACTCGGAACTTTAATTAACAAAAATGTGTTTTTGGCTGCAAAAATAAAATAAAAGCAAATATAAATGTTTGTGACACTCGTCGTCATTTTTGGCGACGTTGACTACAAAAACAACAACAACAACGATGTTTTAATGCTATTAATAGTAGCTGCGAGTAGTAAAGTCTTTATTATTTTTCGTCTGCCACTGCTGCTTCTTTTTTTTGCTGTTCTCTGATATTTTCCCATGTTCCAAACTCCACCACCACCTCCTCCTCGCTCCCCATTTAAACCACATTCTATGGATTTTATACATGTGATAGCTACAATTCAGACCAACACTCTCTAGACTTGCCAGGCAATAAACCCCGGCAAACAAACAGACAGACAGCCCGACAGAGACAGATCAACATTTTATATTTGAAAAAAAGAAGTGCACACAAATTTTATTTATACCACGAATGCACCGCGCTCTGTATTGTGGAGCTAAAACAGAAGTTGTGTTTTTTGGTAGAAAACGTGAGGGGTGGGTGGGTGAGTAGAGTTGGTGGTGGTGGTGAAACTGGGAGGTATTACTCTTCTCTCCATTTGTAATGGTATGCAATGAAATTGCATGCTGGCATACATATAATTTTTTATAAGAGGTAGTGCTGTTTTTTGTTACTCAAACATTTTAGCACTAACGCCACCATCCATCCTTCCATCCTCTCTTCCTTCCATTTACACAAAAAAATTTTCCTTTTAAATATTGGGTACCCACATTTTTGTGAGTGTGCGTGTGTTTGTGTGAAAATGCAATGTTTTCTGTTTATTTTGTTTTGGGAACGCGGTTTTCTTTTTGCCACTTTTTTGTTTTTTTTCAGCAAACAAATAGCTTAACTTATGGACTTTATACAGCAGCCAGCAACTACAAAAATTCCCATTTTGTTTCACTGCTGCTGCTGACTGCCGCCTTAACTATCTGCTGTCTGCAATGTTAAGAAGGGGATATTTTTCTTTTTTGGTATTTTAATTTAAAAAATATTTGTTTATAAAGTACAACATTTTGTTATATTCATTGTAAATGTTGTTGGGTATATATATGTGTGTGTGTGTGCATGCGTGTGTTGGAGTGTGAAAATATCTTATGTTACTTGTGAAATTGCCAACGCAAACTGACTAGACAATTTTATGCAATTTTCGGTAAACCGATAGGATAAAGGGTCTACAGCAATATATTTTAAGGGAAGATATTGCTTTCAAGGAAAAAATTCTAGATAAATTTGTTAGCAAAATCTAGGGTTTACCAAGGCTCAGTACGAAGGAAAATATTCTAAAAATCAATCAAACCTATTCGAAAAAAATATTTCATTAATATTCTCATATTTTGAAATAAAGGAAAATATTCTAAAAACCAATCAACCCTATTCGGAAAAAATGTTTGATAATATTATCATATTTTTAATAATAATGTGCAAAAACAATTTCCAAGTTCTCGGAAATAATTCCTCTTTTGAATGCATTCTTATTTTTCATCATTTATGTGTTTCCTAATTTTTATAATATTTATATTATATTTATAATTTTTTTCATGTGGGAAGTTAAATATCACCCCAATTGCATATTACCCTATTTGTTATAGAGATACCATAAATTTACTCATATGTAAAATTGACATATCATTTAGTAAAGACGACTTTTTTGCATTTCATGCCCTCTTGGGGGAGATTCTATGGTTGGCAAATGATAAAACTATTAACATTTCTCTCAAGAGACGATGCGAAAAAAACTTTACCATTATTCTATCATTTGTAAAACTTATATGACTAAAATAAAATAAAAAAAGAAAGATTTTAAGCCACAGGGTGAAATTTACAAATTTGATTTTAACTGAAAAGTATATGCTAAAGTATTAAATTAAAAACCCTAAAAGTATGCAACTATATTGCAAATTTAGGCCTTCGAATAATAATCATATTTTTTTATTTTTAAATAAAGAATTTACAATAAAAATACTTTCAAGGTCCTTTAAATAATCCTGGAGAAAAAAAAATAATTTGAAAATATCAGCGTCCTTGGCATCCTTAAAAACACTATTTAAAAAAATCAAAATAATGGCTCTAATAGTTTTTAAAAAAAAATATTATATAAAAATCTACGTTTAAGGGTAAAATTTTAAAAAATATATGCCTTAAAAAGGCCAAGCTGAAGGCTCCAAATCTAAAGCTCCACGCTCTCTAAAAATATATAAAGTATAAAACCTTGCCTTATTTGCCAATAGTCTTTCAAAATATATTCCGGAGAATAATCTCAATAGGTATATGATAGACCCTCAAAAAGTTTGTTTTAAAATGCACATTCAAATAGGCAAGTAGTCATTTTTTAAATAAAAGGTCTTAGTAAATCCAAACCTGGATTTGTAATAAAGACATTGTTTCAAAACATCTATGACCAGGATCCCTTTAATCCGTAAAAAAATATCCTTTAAACATCCATTTTAAGAGCCTAGGCGGTCCATATGTTTCACACTTCCTAAGGAAATATTCTTAAAACATCCATGATGATCCTTCAGAAAATCTTCTTCTACAGCCTTGAAGGAAATATCCTTAAAAACCTTTTTATAGTGGGGCAAGACTTAAATTTTTTCATCGAAAAATTAAGCTTAGAGCCTAAAAACGAAATATTTTTAAAAATCCATAAATAAAAACTGCAAACTTAGATCCTTGGAGGTTTTTTAATGATGTATTTTTAAAACATTATATCAACGCATTTCTTTAAATTTTTTAAATATTCTTTAAAAAAATTTATTTCTCTAAGATTCCTTAAAAAAAAATAAAAAAAAAAAAAATCCACGTCCATCATTTTCCACACTACATCGTTTCCTTCTCTAGAGCGCACAACAGGCCACATATATTGTATGTCCGAATATTGGACATGTGGTGATGTAAACCACCCGTATTTTCAACCTAACCCAGCCTCAGTCGATCATAGTCCATGAAATAGAAATTCAACTCTAAGGCTCTAATAGTCTTTTAAATAAAAATTCCAAAAAGTCAACATCTGAGACTCCATTTGCTCTTGACATAAATGTCATAATAAACCAAAGAATAAGGTTCAAATAGTCATTGAAATCAAATTCTTAAAACATTCTGGACTAAGGTTCTAATAATTATCGGAAAAATACCCATTCGAAACATTCACGTATAAAGTTCAATAGTTCCTGAAATAACATTTCTAATAGTCCTAAAAAATAGTTTCTAAAAAAACCGACTAAGGCTGCAAAGTCTTTGAAAAATATATATAGGGGAGAGGGGGGCACCTTTGAACGTGGGGCACCTTTGAACAGCGCTCATAAAATCTTGGTTTAATATTTTTCCGACCCGCAACCACATTTTTGTATATGGCAATCTTGTTCTCTATATGCGTAAACCACTTTGACTTGATTTTTCAGTTGTCGAAAAATTGTGCATGGGTGACCATGTTTTCTCAGTGTCATTGTAAACTTTTATTCATTTGGTTGTAAGGGCGCAGGAAGAATTCTGTGATTGTTTTCCTTCGCCAAGCAAATTTTTTGCATTCCAACAATCATTTCAAAAATAACTAATGTAATTTCTTACATATATATTTATTACAAAAAAAGTTATTTTAAATTTTCGTAAAATGCCATGGGTGGGGCACCTTTGAACATGCCCATTAAACTCGGGTAAAAAAGGATTTTTTAACTTTTCGCTTCGATTAATCAAAATTTCAAATGGGCAAATAAGATTACGAAATTAACTGTATTTTCACCATATTAATTTTTGTTTTTAAGTCATTTTATGTTTTAATAACTTTTGATCTAAATTTTTTAAATTTTGAACATTTTTTACATGTTTTTTAATGAATTAATGCATTTCTGATATGTATTAATAAAATACATACATATTTGAACATAAACACTGTAATAACCATGTCGTTCAAAAATGTCAACCCCTGTTCAAAGCTGCCCCCCCTGGGGAGGCAGTTTTGAACACTTTGAGTTTATAAGGCTTGAAAGCAAAAAGTGTTCAAAGGTGCCCCCCTCTCCCCTGCTTTTTTTAAATACACGTCTAAAGCTCCAATAGTCCCTGAAGAAAAATTCTTAAAAACACGACTAAGCCTCCAATTGTTCTTCAAATAAATTTATAAGAAATCCAGGACTAGGTTTTTATATTCCTTGAAGTGAAATTCTTAAACAAATCCACAGCTATGGTTCTAATAGTCCTTGACATACAGATCCTAAAAAAATGCCCATACGACCCTAATAGCCCTTCCAAAAATATTATTTCAAAATATGGACGCCTTAATCTATAATATTCTTCAAATAGTCCACTTCTCAGGTTTCAATATTCCTTGAAATAGCCCTATGAATAAAATACCTAAAAAAACCGGTGATCAGAATCCAAAAGTCCTTGAAATATAATTCTTAAAAAATCCAATCCAAAGACTCCAAGAGTCCTTGAAAAAATTAATCTTAAAAAACAAGTGGTAGTAATTAGAGTTTCCTTAAAATATTTTCCAAAAAATCTACTCTAAATGCTCAGATATTCTTTTTATAAATATTGTTTTAAAAATTCACAATTAGCTCCTTAATATATCATTTAATATTATCGTTTAAAATTCGATTAGTTCTCTGGAAGTTCTTGTACATTTTTTTATTTAAATCAGAGCTCTAATAGTCCTTAAAAATTTTATTTAAAAATTCAGGCTTAGAGAAATCATCGATCAGAGCTCTAATAGTCCAATATCTGTTTAATAGAACCACGTTTGTGCTCTAAAAGTTATTCTAATTTTTTTTTTTCGAAACTTGTTTAAAAATGTCCTTCTTAAAATTCTGCTTATGTTGTTTTAAATTATCGCTTTATAATTATTTTAAATTCATAAAAACCCTTGATCAGAGATCTGATAGTTCATCTAAATATGTATCATCTAGAGTTCCGATGGTTCTTATATTATATTTTTATTATTATTTAAATCCACGCTTAGGTCCCTGATAATAATTCTTATAATTTTCCTAATAATCGGCACTTAAGCATCCGATATTAGTTTGTATACATTTCTTAAAAAACAAGAATCCAGTCATAGCTCCTGATAATCCCTAAAATATTATTAAAAAAAGCACACATAAGGTACTCATTGTCCTTAAAAAATAAAAAATCCACAACTATGGTTCTGAGAATCCTTTAAAATTCGCTCCTAAAATTATCAAAGTCCTGAAATGAATATTCTTAGTACATCCAAGCTTTGGGTCCTAATTTTACTTAAAAGATATTCCTTAAACTCCACTTCTTGGAAATCACGGGCTTATAACTCTCATAGAAAAAATAGAATAAATACTTTCGAGCATAATATATTTCCAGAAAAAATCGCCCTTATTTTGGTCCTTTAAAAAACAGGAATATTCTTCACAAAAAGGCCTTTAAAAATAGACTCAAAATCTTTTACAGTTCTTGAGAAGAATGTCTTTAAACAATCCAATTCAAGAGCCTTAAAAAATCGAGATCTTCAAAAATAGGTCCTTTAAAAATCCAGGTCAAGATTATGGGTACTTCCTCAACCAATGTCCTTATAAAATGCAGGCTAAGAGCTTGGAAAGTTCTTCATGAAATGCCCTTTAAAAATCAGCTCAAGATATTCTTCAAAAAAGGTCCTTAAAATTCCTGCGTAATGGTCATTCAAAATTTTCTAATAAGGGCCCTAACAAAATACACTAAAATATTTTTGAAAGTCCTTAAAAATTTCTTAAAAAGTAATTCCTTTAAATCTTTTAAATTGTTCTGAGAATCCTAAAAAAATCGTTCCAATAATCATCAATGTTCTGAAAAGGACATCCTTCAAACTTAAGGCCCTAATTTTACATGAAAAATATTCCTTAAACTCCACGATTATATTTCTTGGAAATATTATTTGTATGAAATCTCATATAATATAGATTAAATATTTCTTAACACAATACATTTCCAGAAAATCCCCTTCTTATAGGACATCATAATAATTCGCAAACATCCAAATACGTCGACTTATTTATTATTTTGCTGTTCAGTTCATCATTTCCAGTGATGACAAATGATTTGTCTTATATTTCATATAGTTCATCATATTTTTCTTTTTTTCTCTTCATATTAAGTCCTCCCAGGAAATATTGAAGAAAAAATTTTGCAATTATATTAGCCCCCTTTGAAATCATCACAAAAGAAACATTAATGACCATAGGCAGTAAACTCAAACACACACACATACACATGCTCTAAGTAGAGATAGATTTACCAAGAAAAAAATGCCCCTTAAAACAAAAGGCTAACCATTAACTACAAGAAAATAAAATAAAAACAAAAGGGGACTTACATTTAAATGAAATATCCTTCGAAACGATATGAATTCCCTTGAGAAATTATGCTAGTCTGAATGCGATGTTAAGCAGTATGTTACAAGAACATACAGTCCGGACAAGCTTATAGGCGAAACAAAACAAAAAATTACATCGAAAACGACAACAATAACAACATCAAAAATATACATATTAAATATTCTGACAACGTTTTGATTTATCATACGCCAGCTCTTTTCCCCCTCTCCCTCCTTTGATATCATACACGCGCCAATGTAAAAATCATATAGAATCCTAATGAAGTCAAGTCAAGTGAATGGATAAAAATGACCATAAGCGAGGACAGCAGCAACAACAAAGCCAAGGAGGCATATTAAAGTCGATATTTTGGTGTAGAGCATTCTAATAATTTAATAAACGTTAACTTTACATAGAAAAAAAAGGGACAACATAAACGAATATATTTTTTATAAGTTATATTAGGTAGTTAGAGTAAATCCTATTCCTTTACCCCTAAATGTATGCTATGAATATTCTCCACGCATGTTGGGGATAATATTAGTAGTTAGTGGTGGTCAAACGAAGACACGTGTTTATGTCATTTTTTTGTTGTTTGTGCAAAATGTGTTCTTTATGATTGGTGGTAATTGAGAGGAGGACACCTCCTAAAAGATTTGTTGGCACAAATATACCATGAAATAGTCAAACCGATTTTTTTAATGATAAACGAAGATGTTACACCAAGGGAATACTTAGGGGAGGAGGGTGGTATATTCAAATGGTTTCAAAAATATCTGTAAACGACTACAACTATAAGCTCTGAATGCCCTTGAAAAATTATTCTAAAACAGAAATCCCAGATAGTCATTGAAAAAAGTCTTAGATCCGAAATAATCCAAAATGTTTATCTCTTAAAAAAATGTTTATCTCACGCAAAAAATTCACTGTTTTGGAAAAATGTCCCTAATTAGTCGCTGAAGCCTTTGTTCAAAAGCCTTAGATCAAAAATAATTCAGAATGTTCTGTTTAGTGTTCAGATGGTCAAGGATCAAGGACGACTGTTCATTAAATAAATCCTTTAAAAAGTCAAGGTCAACAGTCTTGATGATTCTTCAAAATCCCAAAAAATCTAAAGTTTAATAAAATCTATTTAAACAGTTCATGCTCTTCACGATATATCATTAAATATCCATTTCAGGACCATTGATAGCTTTTCCAAAAAAATTCTCTTCAAAATGTAAGTTCTTCAAAATTCTTTGCTAAAAGATAGGGATTCCTTAAAAAAAATCCTAAATATGGTTCCCAGAAAATCAAGGGAAGAAGCCGTTATAGTTCTTTAAAAAGTCAGCTCAAGAGCCTCGACTGTTCTGAATAAATTGTCCTTAAAAATCCAACATAGGCCCCTAAAAAATCCAGGAATGGTCCTATAAAAAGGAGTATAAGTGTAGAATGTCCTTTAAAAACCCAAGTCAAGAGCCATAGAAACCCCCATAGAAAAGGTTCTATAAAAAGGCCAAGGACCTATAAAAATTGAGCTCAAGAGGCTCCACTGCTCTTAAAGTAAAGAATCTTCTTCCTAAAAATTCTGGCCAAGAACCTCGGCAGTTCTTCAAAAATAAAAAAATCCTTAAAAATCCCAAGCTGAGGCCCTGATATTCCCTTGAAAAATATTCTTTAAAAATCCACGCATAGAGAGCTCCGATAGTCCTTTTCTAAAATATTCTTGAAAAATCCACACCTAAAGGACTCTGATAGTTCCTTTAAAAATATTCCTAAAAAAATCCACGCCTAGAGAGCCCTTGAAAAAATATTCTTTTAAAATCCACGCTTAGAGAACCCTTACAAAAAATATATTCTTTAAAAATCCACGCGTAGAGGGCTCTGATAGTCCTTTTCTAAAATATTCTTTAAAAATCCACGCGTAGAGAGCCCTGATAGTCCTTTTCTAAAATATTCTTTAAGAATCCAGGCCTAGAGAGCTCTGATAATCCTTTGAAAAATATTATTTAAAAATCCACGCCTAGAGCTCTGATAGTCCTTTTAAAAATACACACCTAGAGCTATGTAGTCCATGAAATAACTACTCTTTAAAAATCCACGCCTAGAGCTCTGATAGTCCTTTGATAGTCCTTTTAAAAATACACACCTAGAGCTATGTAGTCCATGAAATAACTACTCTTTAAAAATCCACGCCTAGAGCTCTGATAGTCCTGGAAAAAATATTCTTTATAAATCCACGTCTAGATCCTTGATAGTCCTTTGAAAAATATTCTTTAAAAATCCACGTCTAGAGCTAAGAAAATCCCTCTGGTAGATTTCTGTTGTTTTTCTGCCTATAGAAAATAATAGTTTTTGTCTATAATAGACTCTAGAAGGTCTTTTGTCTATAGAAGGTCTCTAGAAGCTCTTCTGTCCATTGAATGTCTCCCATTGTCTTAGAAGGTGTCATCGCTCTTTAGGAGACCTCTAGTAGGTCTTCTGTTAATGGAGAACTTCGTAGAGGTCTTCTGCCTATTGTATACCCCTTTGAGGTCTTCGGTTTGCATATATTTCGTCTATGAGAACCTTTTATTTCGATTGAAAAACTCTATGGTGTCTTCAGTCTATTGAGAAATTCATGCAGGTCTTTTGTCTATTGTAGTACTATTTGAGTATTTTGGTTTACAGAAGCATCTCTTCCGTCTTCTCATTGAAGCCTTCTGTCTATAAGTCAGCTTTTAAGCCTACTGTCTATAGACGACCTCTTTGAGGTATTCTGTCTATAGTAGACCCCTTTCAGGTCATTGCTTTATAGAAGGATGCCTTTCGTCAATTGAGGAGCTCTTTGCAGTTTTCTGTCTATAGAAAACCTCCTCAAAGCCTTCTATCTATAAGAGACTTCTTTGAAGTCTTCTGTCCTCTGTCTATTGAGAACCTCTAGGAGGTCTTCTGTCAGTAGTAAATCTCTTGGAAATCGTCTGCCTATAGTAGATCCCTTTGAAGTCTTCTATTTAAAGAAGTCCCCTTATAGGTCTTCGGTCTCTAGAAGAATGTCTAGAGCCTACTTAAGACTTCTGAGAGGCCTTCTGTGTATAGAAGACCTTTAGAAAATCATCTATCCATAAAATACCTTTTATAAAGTATTATGTCTATTGAAATATTCAGTATCCTGGAGTCCTGTAGAAGATTCTATGTCAGTAGTAGTCTCCTAGAAGCTCTTCTGTCCCTATGTTCTATTAGAATATTATCTTTCGGTATTTAAGAATTTATACCGCTCCTCCTCGTATATGATTTTTTGGCGTTGTCTTCTTTCTTTTCTTCCTGCTTGTTTATATCACAATTTTCGGCAACACATGTTGGATGTTTTTGATGTTTGATTTTCGTGCATCTCCATCCACCCACTCTCCTCAACTAACTGACATAGTGACTGCCTGTCTTGACTGACTGACACATCCTTACAAACTTGTCTCTATCAATTTTCAATTTAAGAACTCAAAGGACAAACGGCATAATGGCGAAAAAAAAACAAAAACAATAAAAACCTTCAACAAACAAAAACGAACCGAAATCTATCAATTCTTCTTATTCCATTCAATTTCATTTCCCCCTTCCCTTCTCGTCACCACACATCAAAGAAAGTTAACCAGAGAAAAAAGTGTCTCTTCAATATTCTGCTAACCTACAATGACCCACCCGACCCCATGGCTGGCTCTTATCACCACACGACATTTCCGCCTAGAATCCATACATCCACAACCATACACCCACCCATACATCTTTCGTAGGTATGTGACACCAACACACACATGTGTCATTTGACCAGAAATGTCTCACTCTTTCTCTTTATCCCGTCACATGGCTGATTGTCTACTTAGTTTAGTTTTTCTTTCTTTTTTGTTTCACCATCACACTTGGCTCTTTAGGTTATAATTTGTAGTTGTAACTTTTTTTGCACCGCAGATGTATCGTTTGTTGTTTTTGTAATAGTTTTGTCGTTTTTGCCTATGCTAAATTTCATGCCTGCCAAAAGAAAATCTCCGCCAGAAAACAAAACAAAAAACATTGTAATTAAATTAAGATAAAATTAGGGCATTATGTTGACAGTTTGGATGGCTAGCTAAAGATTTATGGGTCTGGAAATATAATAATATGAGTGCAGATGTAGATATATGTGTGTTGGTGTGAGTGTCAATAAGGAAATACAAATAATTTGTTGCATACTTTAGTGGAGAGTGACACCCAGGACGACAGGGTCTTAAATAAGATGTAATTGATATCGTGTGTAGAAGTTAAGGTAAGTTTTTTTTCGAAGAGGGCTAATATTGGTTTTCATGGTTAAAGCTGAAGTGGTTCTGTAATGAGATATATTCATATTGACTTCTTAAGTGGGTCCACTGTCAATGTTTTTTAATATGATTTAATAAATAAGTCAATAATGGGGTCTGCCGAAGTCATAGATTCTTTCAAAATTATTAACAATTAAAAAAAATATTTTAAAGTTCCAACAAAATCGTAGTTTTTTAAGATTGCTTAAGGGGTACAGCAAAGGTTACCTTTTTAAAAGTTATTTTTAAGGGCCCAGCATAGGCGTAGATTTTTTAAAAGTTATTTTTAAGGGCCCAGAAAATGCGTAGATTTTTATACCCTACACAACTATGTTGTCCGGGTATTATGGCTTTGTGCAGCCCCAAAAGTCTGTAACGCCGCGAAATATTGGTCATAGACCCACATTTAAGTATACCGATCGTCATATCTCGACTAGCTGAGTCGATCTAGACATGTGTGTCCGTCCGTCCGTCTGTCCATTATAATTTGTAAACACGATACAGGCCACAGTTATGGACCAATCTTCACGAAATTTTGCATGTAGGATGGGTTCTGGCCAATTAAGACCCCTATTGTTTTTTGAAAAGATCGGTTAATATTTAGGGGATGAAATGGACCAAATACAAATTTTTTGTCGGTTTTTCTGGTTGCTCCAGAGGCCGCAATAATGGCCCGAACATCGTAAAATTTACCAAGGAGAAGGGGATCGGGCACGCCTGTTTTGATAAAGATCTGTCAATATTTAGCGGGTCAAATGGACCCTGACTTTTGTGTGAAAAATGACAAAATTTGTATTCTATAGCGTATATATTTACCCCAGAAGGACATAGACCCGAGAAGTTAATATTATATCCAAGAGGAGTTGTTCACCTTTAAATTAAGATCAATTATATAGTTGTATGTGCTCGCATGTGGGAGTTACACCTAAATATTTACAGGTATCTCCGTATTCGTATATTATTTAGTAACCCATTATCACTCTAGAGAGCGGAACTATAGCGCTGATCGCTTTGAAATGTTCCATGATGTTCCAGTTATGGTCAAGGAAAACGCCTATAATTTTCGGTTATGATCAGATAATAATTATGGAATGAAGTGGACCGAAAACTTAATTTTTTGTGTTATTTTCGAGTCGATCTATAGACCACAAATGAAAGCCGAACATCACAACACAACCCACTGTGAAGGGAATCTGGACAATAGCTGTACTAAATACTCGTAATATTCGGAAAATATGTCAGTGTGAGGAAAAGGTGCTCTTTACCTCTAAGCGGGCAAGAGGGTGCAAATATCACGAAATATTGCCCAGGCTCGGAATAAACATCCGCAGAAAATTTGAGTTCCGTGGTGAAGGGTATCGTATGGTCGGCCCCGTCCGACTATACTGCTCCGCTCACTGGTTTTTAATTATTTTTAAAGGTCCAGTAAAGGCTTAGATTTTTTAAAAATATTTTTAAGAATATCAACGGCTTCGATCGTTGATTAAAAAAATAAGGATATAACTCGAAAGCGTAGATTTTTATACATATTTTAAGGATATACTACGATGTAAAGGCATAGATTCTTTAAACACTATTTTTGAGAGTACTGCCAAGGCATAGATTTTTTAAAAACTATTTTTAAGAGTACAGCTAAGGAGTTTAGTTTTTTTTTAAAAATATTTTAAAGGATATAACGAAGGTGTAGATTTTTTAATCATTTTTTTATCAATATAATTTTTGAGGTTTATTTATTGAAATTATTTAAAGGATCATATTTACAGTCCGCACCTAAAAGTATTCCATACACTTTGTTCAATTTGGTTACCTACCAAATTATCACGCATTTAATGCTCTAAAACTATGTAGTCAATTCTTATGTATACCAATTGTTTTATATACCTCACCATTAAATTACAACTTCCTCCATCCCGTTAAAAAAAAAAAAAACTAAAAAAGATAGGTCCCTTGGTAAAATGAAACCCCTTTGTTTTATTTATTTATTTTTTCGACGATGATAGACCGAAGTGATTTATAATTATATAGTTGCTTTCAAAAACATCAATTATTTGGAATTTTAGATACACAACTGTTAAATAGAATGAAACATACATTTGATTTTCAGCTCCTTTGTTTTAGTTACTAACGCTATTAGATTTATGTGTATATATGTTTAGGTCTATGTTATATATGTCTACACCATTGTTCGATAACAATAATCAAGTAGACTGATAAATGTGCGTGTGCATATACACACATACTAATATATACCACGAAACGAAACTTGACTAATACTTGGATTCATTTAGAAGTTAACCTTATAATTTTCTATAGCATACATTTAGGCTAGCTAGGCAATTAATGGCATAACAAAACCAAAGCATAAACTAGGGAGTTAACGCAATTAACGTACTCTGAAACAAATGAAATTTTATGGAACTTTAGCAAACCTTTTTATGTTCAAGTAAAGGAAGGGATGATAGAAAAGCGTGGGCAGGTGGAAGATATTTTACAGGTTTTATATAGATAAATTATGTACTACAATAGACAATAGGATTTTTTTTCACGAAAAAAATAGGTAATATATATTTTACATATATTCTCTAAAGAAAATATCGTATGTGATTCTTTAATAAATAATATACGTTTTGTGATTCTTGAGAAAAATACTCTATCCTAGGTGTAATCTATAAGCCGTTTCCTACATATAAAGTACCAGTAAGGTGGTGAATGTTGCCTTCAGAAAGCTTTTGTACATATTTTGAAGGTAGACGAATATAAGGCCCTTGGTCAGACTTTTAGTTTTAGGTACAGGTACGTTCTGTATGTGATGTCTTTTAAAATATAATAATAATGTCTTTAAAAAATATAAACCTGGCGACATTCATCTTCTTCACGTATAACTGGAAAATCTTATACAGGCAGATATATAGATCTCTCTATATATCTATCAATAAAAGATCTGTAGACTTTTTATATCTATTAGTTTCAAACAGATTGTATTAGAAGAATCCTAGACAATCTTTATTGAATAGGACACAATTAACTTATATTTTATACTATTTGTGGTGGTCCAGCAAAGCCGTAGCTTTTTTAAAAATGATTTTTAAGGGTCTATCTAAGGGGTAATCATTAAAAAAAAATCTAGCAATGGCGTAGATTTTTTAAAATAATTTGTATGGATGCAGCAAAGCCATATTTTACGTGTCTGGTTTAGGTGTAGATCTTTTACAAATTACTATTATAAAGTAAAGTACAGAAAATGTTTTTTTTTTGGAAAGTGAAGTATCGATAAAATCCAGCCATAGACGTTCTTCTATGTTTGTGAGGACTCCTTTTCCCACCTTTTTGGGTTTCGAAAAAGGTTTTGAACCTTTACTTACTTACTTACTTAGCTGGCTTGTTACAGAACGGTTGTTCCATAAGCCGAGCTTAAAAAAGATTTCCAAGCGCGTCGGTCTTGTGCGCAAATCCACCAATTTGGAAGACCACGTTCCAAGATGTTGTTTTCTACTTGGTCTTTCCATCTGATTCGTGGCCTTCCCCTTCTACGGGAACCATCAGTAGGATCATTTTTATATGCCTTTTGAGCTGGGGCATCTTCATTCATCCGCACAACATGGCCTAGCCACCGTAGTCGCTGCAGCTCAATACGACTGACTATGTCGATGTCCGCGTATAAATTGTAGAGCTCATGGTTCATTCGACGCCGATATTCACCGTCGACGCAGATCGGCCCGTAGATCTTTCGGAGAATTTTTCTCTCAAACACCCCAAGCGCTGCCTCATCTGCTTGCGCAAGTACCCATGCTTCTGATCCATATAATAGCACGGGTAGTATCAGCGTCCTGTAAAGTGTGAGTTTGGTCTGGCGAGAGGTGGCCTTGTTTCTAAACTGCTTACTTAGACCATAGTAGCATCTGTTGGCCATCACAATCCTTCTCCGAATTTCAAAACTGATATTATTCGTTTTATTTATGGCGGTACCAAGGTATATAAAGTCTTTAACTACCTCGAAGCTGTAGTTCTCAAGTTCCACAGTTGGTCCGAGTCTACTGGACGTCTTGCGCGTTGATACCATCAGCTTGGTCTTCTCGCCGTTTACTGCCAGACCCACTTTGGCAGACTCCTTTTCAATTTGTTCAAAGGTGGCTGTTACCGCTCGCAATGTTCGACCCATTGTTCGACCCATTTTGGTGTACAGAGTGCCATTTCTGTTCACCTTTGCGTCTCGTATGACCTTTTCCAGTAGGATGTTAAAAAGATCACACGACAAACTGTCACCTTGTCTGAATCCTCGTTCGGTATTAAAGGGCTCCGATAGGTCCTTTCCTACTTTAACGGCTGACCTTGTGCCACTTAAAGTTATCCTGCATAGCCGTATTAATTTTGCAGGAATGCCGAACGCAGACATGGCTTTAAACACCTCTGAACGGATAGGGCTGTCGAATGCGGCTTTATAGTCGACAAATAGGTGGTATGTGTCGATGTGTTTTTCGTGGGTCTTTTCCAGGATTTGGCGCAGAGTGAAAATCTGGTCAATGGTGGATTTGCCAGGTCTGAAGCCGCATTGGTATGGTCCGATGATGTCATTGACCATTGGCTTCAATCGTTCACACAGCACACTGGATAGCACTTTATATGCGATGGGAAGGAGACTTATTCCTCTATAGTTGGCACATATCGTCTTGTCTCCTTTTTTGTGCACGGGACACAGGATGCTGAGGTTCCAATCATTGGGCATGCATTCATCTAGCCAAATTGTGTTAATCAGCTGGTGCATGCTCCTGACCAGCATCTGGCCACCAGTCTTGAATAGTTCGGCTGGTAACCCATCGGCTCCTGCTGCTTTGTTGTTCTTGAGCCGATTAATTGCTTTTATGACCTCATCTTGGCTAGGTGGTATACACTCTATACCATCATCTCTTATTGGTTCTGGGGTATCTTCTTCATCGCCACTATTTGATACTAGTAGCTTTTCGAAGTGCTCCTTCCAGATCCTCAACACGGTGTCTGTATCTGTCACCAGGTTTCCTTCTTCATCTCTACAGGAGGATGTGCCTGCACCAAAGCCTTCGGTTTGGTGTTTTACTCGTTGGTAAAATTTCCGGACTTCATTTTGACTCCTGTACATCTCGATTTGCTCACGCTCACGTTTTTCTTGTTCTTTCTTCTTTTTTCTGAAAACACGTTTCTCCTCTCTCCTTTTCTCCCGATAATTCTCCATCACGTTACGTGTTGCTACTGTCTGCAGGGTTGCCCTATACGCTGCGTTTTTCACATCAGTAGCATTACGACACTCCTGATCGTACCATGGGTTTCTTGGTGGTGGTTTTTGGTACCCAATTGTTCTTTTTGCTGCAGTTTGTAGGGAGTGGGCAATTCTTTGCCATTGTGCTTCTATACTATTATCGGGACAAGAAGTGCTTTCTTCAAGCAGATGGGTAAGTTGCGCGGAGTAGGCCTCGGCTACCTGTTGTGTTTGCAGCTTTTCGACGTCGAGTTTCCGTGTTGTATTAGATCGCACCTTTGCTGCAACATTAAGACGGGTGCGTACCTTGGCTGCCACAAGGTAATGGTCCGAATCGATATTCGCTCCTCGGATCGATCGGACGTCTAAAACACTGGATGAATGCCTTCCGTCTATCACAACATGATCAATTTGATTTCTCGTTACTTGATCTGGAGAAATCCAGGTGGCCTTGTGTATATCGAGATGCTTGAATCTGGTGCTGCTAACTACCATGTTTTTTGCTGCCGCGAAGTCAATCAACCTCATGCCGTTGTCGGATGTTTCTTCATGAAGGCTGAATTTTCCGACGGTGGGGCCAAAGATATTTTCCCTTCCGATTTTTGCATTAAAATCTCCTAGCAGAATTTTAATGTCATGGCCAGGGCAACGGTCATATGCTGTTTCTAGGCGCTCGTAAAATATGTCTTTGGTCTGTTCATCTTTTTCTTCAGTCGGAGCATGGGCGCAAATTAGACTGATGTAAAAGAACTTCGCTTTTATACGGATTATAGCAATTCGCTCATCTACTGGAGTGAATCTGGAGACAAGGTATTTTATTCTCCTGTTAACCATAAATCCGCAGCCAAATTCATGTCTCGTTTCATGGCAGCTATAATACAGGGCGTAATCGTCTGATTTACTTACGCCTGTCCCTTTCCATCGCATTTCCTGTAAGGCAATAATATCGGCTTTGTACTTCTTGAGTATATCCGCCAAAGCGAACACTGCCCCTGTTCTGTACAACGTGCGCACATTCCAAGTGCAGATTCGCAGATCGTGATCCTTTATACGTTTGCGGGGGTCGTCAACATTAGGGGGGTTTGGTTTTCTTTTTCTTTGCTTTTTCATAGTAGGTTGGGTTTTCCGAGGGTGGGCAACTAACCCGACGCCTCAACCCATTTTTTTATAGTTCTTATGGGTGAACTCGCGGCACATGTTAGCTCACTATTTCATCGGGTGATGAGAATAGCTCCCCAGGTGGCACCGCGGGGAGGTCAGTGTCCACAATTGAGATGAAAGAGGGACCAAGATAAGCCTGGGCTTCGCCATGTTAAAGCCAATCAGAGCCGTTGCTTGGTATCTATCATCCCCTACGCCACCCTTTAAATAGTCAAAAATAGGAACCTTTATACACTCCAACATAACATGGAGTGTCTATTTGTTATTTGAGCTTACGATAGAGCTCGCAATATTTACCATAGAACTTCGATATACCCAGTTTTTGGTAGTTTAGGGAGTTTGGGCATATTTTTCAAACAAATTGCCTGTAACTTCATACTTTGAATTCTAATCGAGTAGAACATTTCCCTAACAAAATCTATCTATATTTGCCCAAGTTTCAGGATAGACCTGTTGTTCGACTGAGTTGGCTTTCATTTGATATTTTCGTTTCTTATTGATCCTTTTTTAGATATAGCCCCTTATATGGGTAACCGTAATTTTCAGTTTTTTGAGCGACAAACTTTTCTAAAAATTTGCCAATATCGGGCAACGTTCAGCTATGTTACTAATATTAAAATACCCTACCCAAATCCAGACAAACTAGCTTATAAAACTATTTATCTGATATTCGGAATGTCTGAATTGATTTATTTTTTAATTCTCATTGGATAACAAATACTCCTATTACTTAGTGAGCGGATCAGTATAGTCGGACGGGGCCGACCATATGATACCGTACACAACTTCCACGAAAATGTGTGGTTTTATATTCTGAGCTTGAGCAATATTTGCCCCCTATTGGCCTACAAGAGGTCAACAAATATTACTAATATTCAGTACAGCACTTCTAATTACTTGTACAGATTCCCTTCACCGTGGATTGTGTTGTGATGTTCGGTTAAATTTTGGCCTATAGATCGATTCGAAAAACACAATAAATTAAGTATTCGGCCCACCTTATCCTAATATTATTTTCTGATCATCACCAAAAATTATAAAAATCCATACCTAGATTCTCATGGAAAATGTAAAAATAATCAGCGCTATATTTTCACCCACTAAGGTGGTAATGGGTTACTAAATAATATATGAATACGTAAGTACCTTAAATATTTAAGTTTAACTCTCACATCCGAGTACATACGACAATATTATTGGTATCAATTTAAAGGTCAACCACTCCTCTTGGATATACCATCAACTTCTCGGGTCTATGCCCTTCAGGGGTAAATATATACGCTATAGAATACAAATTTAGTATTTTTTCACAAAAAAGTCAGGGACCATTTGACCCGCTAAATATTGACTGATCTTTATCAAAACTGTGATGCTTATTCTTTGGCCCGATCCTCTTCTCCATGTAAAAAATCGATGTTTGGACCATAATTGCGGCCTCTGGAGCCAAGAGAAAATCAGACAAAAATAAAGTTTTTTAACCGATCTTTACCAAAAACAAAAGGGGACTTCATTGGCCTGAACCCATCCTACATGCAAAATTTCGTGAAGATTGGTCCATAACTGTGGCCTGTATCGTGTTTACCAATTATAATGGACAGACGGACGGACGAACACACATGTCTAGATCGGCTCAGCTGTCGAGATATGCCGATCGGTATAATTAAGGCTGGGTCTAGGACCAATATTTCGCGGCGTTACAAACTCTTAGGGCTGCACAAAGCTATAAAACCCTGACAACATAGTTGTGTAGGGTATAAAAATATAAATATCGGTGGAACTTTTGCAATTGCCCCTTACAATAGTTCGTTCCCTTTATAGGTAACTTAAGGTCTTATATACATTTTCCAACCGAAGTGCCTCTATTTCAGTATTATTAAGTGGCATTTCGGGACCTTGATCGCTTTATAACATATTCATAAAATATTTGCAGTGGTAAGTCCATGTTTCTTCATAGCCCCCATACAAAGTTACGCGTTATATTCGATATGTTCAAGGTCCTAGCCCAAATTTTGAAAGTAAATATATGTAATTTGGTATATTTTTGGTATCCCGTCATATGAATGTGCATTTCGATTTTATGTATTTTAAATATCTACCTCAATTCGGAGGCTATAAAGAGGCTACCCAAAATAGTCTCATATTTATACAATATAAAAAGATATATACTACTTAAATAGTAACAATTTATCATCATAACGATTTTTAAATTATAAAAAACGCAGTAATTAGCTTTCAGCATTATGGTCATTGAAAAGTGACAGCTTGAAACAAAAAAAAGTGGATGCTCAATGCACTCTCAGACAGACAGTTTAATAATTGGCTAACAACTTACAGCAAAAAAAAAAAATACTAAAAATATAATTTGCGGTTAGTTTTGTTGGCGCTACAAAAAATATATTCTATTTTTTCTCGCTTATTAAATGTAAGCGAAAAAAATACGTTATCCATTTAAGGTAATAATTTTAGTTTACTTTTGTAAACTGCGCAAATATCAGGCAAGCTCTCTCTATGGCACTTTAAATGTAAGTCGCGACTTAATATATATATTTTTTGTAATATAGATTTTCCCCCTTTTACAGTTCGCCACAGGTATATTAGAAATGAAAAAAGCCCAACGACATATACATTAGATCTTTTTACCGGGTTAACCGACTTTATGAGGATTTATTTGACATATATGGAAAGAAATTGACAATTAAAACTCACTGGGTTAACGAAATCCTGTTAAATGTAAACGTAATGTAAGAGTCGTATATCACAGCCCTTCTTTGGACGAAAGACCCGCTAATCCTTCTACGGAATGAAGACTTCTGAGGTCTCACTTAACGTCTTTTATGTATAGAAACAAATAAAAAACATAATTTTCTATAAGCACGTGACATCGTAAGGTATTGTATAGGTAGAAGCCTCACCAGTCTTTTACTGAAAGATATCTTCTCGGATCTCTCTTCCACTCAGGTCCTCTAATGACCAATTATCGCCCAGCTTTCATATAGATAGAAAGCTACTAAGTTATTCTACCGACATAATACATTTCTGGCCTTCAAAATATCCATATCCAATTTTGTGATGATCCACAATTTTACGGCTAATTACATCACCCCAACCCTGGCTTGTTTTGAACTGATATCTAACAAATAGAGAGGTTATTTAAGCAATTTGTTTTTTTTAATTTTATTTTATTCTACTACCGTAATTCTGATATGATTTTCGTCACATGTGTAGCTTGGTGTGGCGTTTTGAAATTTATAAAAAAAACCCAACGCTTTGAATTTCATAATACTACGATGTTTTACCTGTTGTAGGTTTTTTGCTTTATTTTGAATTTTAATTACGTTCATCGTTAGCCAGTTTTGCGTTGTTGTTGCTGCTGTTGTTGTATTGTGTTATTGATATTACTGGCGTTGTTGTTTTTTTATTTTAATATAAACTGATGTTGTTATTGTTGTTGTTTTCATTTTTTGTGTTGTTGCTGCTGATCTCCAGCAATAGGGATTATATATTCTCAAATGTCATAAAACGTATTCGCTTTCATTTGCGGTTGCTGACTTTAGAAATGAGAAAAACAACAACAATGAAAAATAAAATAAAAATATCCTAAACCCCAAACACATTGCTGTCGAGTGAAATCAAAAGGGGGCTCGTCTCTTGACTACTACGAAGCGGTTTTTATTCTGGTTTATTCCGAAACAGGGTTTAACAAAAAATAATATTGTAAATAGCAGCTCGATATGCGATGCGAGATGAGTTGGCTGGGCATGATTCAGTTGTTGCCAATTGCATTTTATTTCAAATAAATTTGAAATTTTTAAAATAATGGTGAAATATAAGAGATATCCAGTAGATAAAAATTGTCTTCTAAACAAAAACTGTCACACATATTCTTGGCGAAACATTCACGAGGCTTTGGATGTCTTTTTTAACTTTATAAGAGAAGTGTGGACGATAGGTCCCAGATGCGGAAAAGCGGCGGATTTTGTCAGAATTGTTTCGTCAATTAAAATAACTCTAACACATTATTTAGATTGAAGATTTCAATTGCAGGAAGGCTTCCTCTAAGATCTTCGAAAGACAAAAACATATCAGAAAGAATACTCCACTTTCTGCTTACGTTGTCTTTTGTCCACATAAAATGAATTCTTCATTCTGGTGTGTCTATCTTTAGAAGATCGTAGAGAACGTCTTCAAAATCCTACATGCTATTGAAAGCTTGGTGGATCTTCCGCCTAAAGAATGTGTGAGAGGAGTTTTTATTGGGAATATATCACTGAAGCTCCTTCATAGGCAGTATTCTATAGAAATACCGCTTCTCGGACCTATTTCTAACCCAGGCCTTCTATAGTCCATGTATTTTCCATGTCTCCTATGGACAGAAAGCCTCTTAGATATTCAACCCACATGATGTCTGCTGGTTTTAAAAAAATCTCCTAGGTTCTCTATAGCAGAAATCTACTTGGATCACTATTCCACTTCTCTAGGTCTTCTATAGGCAAATATAGACTGAATATAATTCTGATTTTTATAGCCATAACAATGTAATCTATAGGCGGAAACACATCCAGAAGAAGACCTAATTTTCTCTAGAGAGAGAACCTAATATTGTATTGTATAAGGTCTTGAATAGGTTGAGTTTCTATGGATAAAACATCAATGGATAGAAAACGTCTTCTATATACAAAATAACTCTCACACATTTGCAAAAGTCCCCCAGTGTATTACATAGACAAATAGCTATTCGGATCTCTCTTATACTCAAGTCTTCTATAGGTGTAATATTTCCTAGATATTATATTACTTTCTTTCTGGTCTTCAAAAAACTTCCCAGGTTTTTACTATTAAGAACATTTCTTAATCCCTTATACCTCTTAGGTATTCTATTGGGAAATAACGCCTCAGAAGACCTCCCAAGTCTGCCATTTAATAAGACCTCTCAGGCCTTCGATAAACAGCACACACTCAGGTTATCTATGGACTGACTATGATTCAGGTTTTCTATAGCAATAACACCTTTCGTGTCATTTATAGACTGACGACATTCCAATTTTTCAATATATACTGGAGGCCTCTTCGATCGTATATATACACAATACCTCTAATATCTTCTGTATAGTTTGGATCGTCTATAGGCATCGTACCTCAGACATTTTATAGGAAGGCTTTTATTGACAACAAAAATATTTTCAGGTCGTCTATAGACAGAAAACTAACATCTTTATTTTTCTATGCTCAGAAGACCTCTTCGGATTTCAATAGATCGGTCAACTCTGAATCTTTCTATCGAAATAAGACCTCTGGGGCTTTTTATAGACAAAAAACCTCCCCTTTTTTCTATACTCAGAAGTATTTTCAAGTATTTTATAGGAGAAAGATCTATCTGGTTTTCTATAGACTTCTCAGGTCTTCTGTAGACCTCTGAGCCTTTCTATAGACAAAAAAACAAAATAAATAAAAGTATACTCAGAAGACTTTTCAGGTATTTTATAGGAGAAAAACCTATCAGGTTTTCTATAGACCTCTCTAGTCTTCTATAGACTTCTTATTTTTCCTGTTTATAGAAGACTATTCAATCCTCTTAGAACATCTATAGACCGGTCAATTCTGAGGGTTCCTATAGACGAAAGACCTCTGAGGACAGAAGGCATCTCATGTTTTCTACAGACAGAAGGCCTCCCAGATCGTATACAGAATACCAGAATATGTTAGATATTCTATAAACAGAAGACTTCTATATTCTGCTGTACAAAGAGGACTTCTTAGGATTTCCATAGATCGAATCGATTTAACAATAAACAAAATATTATAAATATTTCATTAGATGATGATAACATGAATGGGTATGATTCAATCGTTTAATGCGGAAGGTCAGAATATATTTTTCAAATAAAAATGCAATTTACTTAATTTCTGGTGTAATAGTAAATAACCACAACAAGAGGTTCCGCAAGTCTCGCAACAAATTGGTCCTACCCTAACTTATTTTCTATGGTAATATTTCAAACGAAAATTATAATTACAATAATTCTTAAATCCCAAACCACCAATATCTCTGTCAACCTACACACCCCTCCCTTTCCTCCCCCTGCTCTGTTTTAATTACGCAATGTTCTTTTATTGTTATTATAAATAAACACGTAGTATTATTATTACGTAAAATAACAACAACAACAAAACAAATTGCACTTTCATTGTGGGTGAATGACTAGAAATATCCCCTTGTGTGCCATCCTGACCATTTAACAGGCCGAACAACCAGTCCGCCATTCAACCAACCCGCTTGCCCAGCTGACTGACTGCACATAATTCTACATTTTCATATTCTCGAACATGCCGCTACACAAAACTCATATGACTAACATCTGAAAACAAATAGATTTTTTTGAGATATTTACAACAACAATGGTCTGTTGTTGTTGTTGTGAAATGCAATTTTCTCACACACAGAAATTCTTATGAAAATTGAAATGTTTTCAAAATGATTTGCCAAAAATATAAACACAAAAAAACACAATATTGAAAAATTCGCACATGTGACCGGTGGCACGCATTCCGTTCGTCGGTAATTTGCCATGTGTGAGAAATCAACTAGATTTTTTTGTTTTCTAATTGGGAACAAGCAATAATGGCCAACCATCAACGCCAACTCAAAAACACCAGCAACCACAACAACAACAAATAAATAAAAGTGAAAATCTATAATGTATTATTTCAACATTCTCTAATGAAATTGCAAATTACAAGTTTTGACGAGGTGTACACTCGGATTATTTGTTCCTTTTTTCGAAATTGAATTCTATTAATTCAAGACTTCTGTGGATTGAAAGCCTTTATAATATTCACTGAAAAGAAGTCTGCTTCTATAGACAAAACATATTCTTTAGGGGGATGACCCGCAAGACTTTCTATGGAAAGAGAGCTTATGCGGCCTGCTCTCCTTGACAGCGTCTCATTGGGAACGAGATTTTATTTCCTCGTACCGTATTATATAGGCAAAGAATATTCAATGGATATAAGTCGTTTTCTATATACAGAAGTCCTCCGACACATTATTTAGCTGGAGGACTCGTGAGGCTTCATATAAAAGAAAGGTTTCGAGGGCATTCTCTAAGGCCTTCTGTAGACAGAAACACATCAGGAAGAAGACCTCATTTTCTATGGTCAGATGTCTTCGTATGGTATTGTATAAAGTCTTACATAGAATATTCAATGGATGGAAGTCGTATTCTATAAGCAGAAGACCTCCCACTGATTCTTTAAATGGAAGATCCGTTAGACTTTCTACAGAGGGAAAGCTTCTGAGGTTTTGTCTAAGGTTTTTTGAAGACAGAATCACGTCAGGAAGAAGATCTAATTTTAATGAACAGAGGATATGGTAAGGTCTTCTCCCAGTAGCTTCTCGGACCTCTCTTACACTCTGATATTCTAAAGGTAGAGTATTTCCCACTTCTTTTCTTCAAAAAACCCTTCCAGACCGTCTATAGACAGAATACTTCTTGGATCCCTATTCCACTCAGGACATCTATAGACAAATTACTACTACGATAAACAGAAGACCTTCCAAGTCTGCCACTGAATAGTAGCTCTCAAATCTTTTATATACAGTGGATCATTAAAGTCTTTTGGGTAAACAACCCCCCGGGGAAGACTGAAGGCTTCGGAATTTTTTTGTATACATTTAAGATTTTCTATAGTCTGAAAACCTTTAATGTATTCTACTAGTACCTCTCAGGCGTTCTATAAATTGGGTTGATACCATACAGGTTTTCAATATGCAAAGTCATCTTAGTTTCTTTATAAACAGAATTACTCTAATGTCTGTCAGATCTTCTGTATACACCAGATCTCTTCGATGCTCTACAGACAGAAGATCTCCTGTCGACAGAAAAGCTCTCTGAATTGTTATACACAGAAAACATTCTGTGTCTACCATAAACAGAAAGCTTTTTCAGGTCCTCTATAGGCGAAAGACCTGGTGTTATGTACCCGGAAAGCCTCGTAGATCTTCCAAAGATCGCATACATCTAAGGTTCTCTATATACAGGTTTTCCTCAGGTTTTCTATAAACAAAACAGGCAGAAGACATCTCTATGTACGGGAGACCTCTTAGGTCTGATTTTTAGTACACACAAATAAGTTCTTCTGAAGAGTATCTACACACAGAAGATCTTCTGAGGCTTTAAAATTTATAGAAAACTGTTGGAACTTGTCTATAAATAAAATGCCTTCCGAAGCTTCTCTATAGAGAGATGTCCTTCTGGAGCTCATATTAAATAGACGATCTTCTAAAGCTCTTCTATTAGGATAGATCTTAGTTTAGAGCTTTGTATTAGTAGACGTCATACTGAAGCTCCTTTACAGATGACCATCTGAAACTCTTCCATATAGAGAAAACTTTTTTATGTTATTCTATACACGAATTTCCTTCTGAAGTTATTCTATACCAAGAAAACATTCTGAAGGACTCTATATATGGATATATAGAGTCCTTTTGAAGCTCGTTTATAGATAAACGATCTGCTGAAGCCCCTCTTAGATAGACGACCTTCTAAAGTGCACGTCCATATCGAGCTTTCTATTAGTAAACGTCTTTCTGAAACTCTTTCGGATAAAGATGGTTATCTGAAGTTCTCACATACAGACGAGAACTTTTGAAGCTCTTTTATACCCAGAAACACTTCTAAAGCCCTTCCAGATATAGCAACACTTCTGATAACTTTCGATACACAAAATAACATCTGAACATCTTTTATCGATGGAAATCCTACTGAAGATCTGTAGACATAAAAGTCCTTCCAAAGCTTTTCTGTATTCAGAAGACCTTCCGAATCTATTTAATAGAAAGAAATCTTCCTGAAGCTTTGCAATACGTAGAGAGTGTTCTAGAACTCTGGACCTTCTAAAGCTCTTCTATACTTAATATACTTTCTAAAGCTCTTATATACATAGAAGGCAGCCTCCAAAAGCTTTCTGATACTTAAAATACTTTCTTAAGCCTTTTATAGCTTATTCCTGTAGCTTTCTATGCATCGAAGATCACTTAAAAGCTTTCTATACATAGAAATTCTTCTAAAGCTCTTTTATAAATTTTAGATCTGCTCTTCCAATTAAAGCTTCCTATGTAAAAAAGGTCAACTTTTCTATGTGTAGAAGACCAAAGCTGTTATATTGATTGAAGCCAATCTATAGATGGTCTATGAAAAGAAGATTTTATAATGATGTTATGAATGTAGAAGAGTTTATAGAGCTCTGCTATAAATTAGAAGCCTCTAGAAATTGTTGGTACATACGAAGCTTTGTAATATATGTCCAACAGTTTTATTTTGCCGATAAATAAAAAATAGTTAAAAAGTTTTTTTTTTTTTTTTGTAAATTTCTATCATTTTTCTTCGAGTGTATGAGCATTTACCCCAATTTTTGTATGTTATGCATGTGTGCGAACGCTTTTTGTATTTTTTGTTTATGTGTCATTACAATGAAAACAATTGTGTTGTTGTGATGATGTAGTGGGGGATTTTCTGGTAAATTATTGCGAATTTTGGGGCTTGTCTCAAATACCAAGCAATCTAATGGCTACCTACCTGCCGGTCTACGTGCGGTTTGCTTAGTAAACATTTCAACTAGCCGCCACAACTATCGTGTTTTTTCTCCATTTCCAATTTTAAATTATTACTCACATTCACAGTATTACTCACACACATTCATTCATTATTGAGCAAGAAATTTCATTAAAATTACTCTTTGTTTCATCAGCTTTTTTCAAGTGACTCATTTATGTTTTGAACTCTCTTTGAACATAAATGTTTACTCTTTTAAAGTGTTTTAAGTGGAGTTAGTTTTTTTTTCAAAGAGTAATATCTGGCCGCACAATCATATGTTTGTTTTTTATATTTTTTATTTTAGTTTTTTATTTTTTTTTAGTTTCTCCATCAGATGGCTGGAGAAGTCAGTGTACCCCCATCACCAAGCAATATGGGTGTAGTCGCCGAAACCCACTTATGTCTGACAAAAAGTGAGTTTACCGGCCGGCATTTTTAAAACTGGTTTTTTAAGATCGTAATGCATTCGTCGCATACACATTGTGAAGTTGTGTTTGATGTTGATTTTTTTTCTTCTTCTTCTTGTTTTTCTTGTGATTTTTTATTTTATTTTTTAAAATCAATTTTGTGTATGACTTGTTTTTTGTTGTTGTCTCAGTATATAGTCGTTGTTGCTGTTTTAACCATTTATGGTGGCGGTTACCAAAACAACATTCGCATACGTAATAATATGTCTTGATTCTGATGAGATTTCAAGTTTTTTTCTTATTCGAATTTAAATTGCCACTGGTTGCTATCTGAAATAAATGGATTCACTTATAGGTATAATTTTGATTTAAAAAAAGGATTGACAACATTTTAAAATCAAAAAACGTAAAAAGTAAAAAAAAAATATAACTAATGAAACAATATTTTTATACCCTACAAAACTATGAGGTCAGAGTATTATAGCTTTGTGCAGCCCCAAAAGCTTGTATCGCCGCGAAATATTGGTCCTAGACCCACATTTAAGTATACCGATCATTCCTATCATATCTCGACTAGCTGAGTCGATCTAGACATGTATGTCCGTCCGTCCGTCCATTATAATTTGTAAACACAATACAGGCCACAGTTATGGACCAATCTTCACGAAATTTTGCATGTAGGATGGGTTCTGTCCAATGAAGACCCTATTGTTTTTGGAAAAGATCGGTTAATATTAAGGGGATGAAATGGACCAAACACTTTATTTTTTGTCGGTTTTTCTGGTCGCACCAGAGGCCGCAATTATGGCCCAAACACCGCGAATTTTTGCATAGAGAAAGGGATCGGGCCAAAGAATCAGCATGCATGTTTTGATAAAGATCGGTCAATATTCAGCGGGTCAAATAGATCCTGACTTTTGTGTGAAAAATGACAAAATGTTGTACTCTATAGCATATATATTTACTCCTGAAGAACAAAGACCCAAGAAGTTGATAGCATATCCACGGTGGTTGAGTGGTTGACCTTTAAATTGATACCATTTATATATATGGTCGTATGTACTCAGATGTGGGAGTTACATTTAAATATTTACAGGTGCTTACGTATTCAGGTATTAGTTAGTAACCCAATACCACACTTGAAGGCGGAAATATAGCTCTGATCGCTTTGAAATTTTCCATGAGGATCCAGGTATGGTCAAGGACAACGCCTGATGATCAGATAATAATATCGGGATGAGGTGGACCGAAAACTTAATTTTTTGTGTTTTTTTCTAGTCGATCTATATGCCACAATTGAAAGCAGAACATCACAACACAAGTTACGGTGAAGGTGGTCTGGAGAAGTAATTAGAAGAGCTGTACTGAATATTAGTAATATTTGTTGACATTTAGTCGGTCAAGAGTGTGCAAATATCGCGAAATATTGCCCATGTTCAGAATATAGAACTACAGAGAGTAATATTTTCGTGGAAGTTGTGTAGGGTATCATATGGTCGGCCCCGTCCGACTATACTGCTCCGCTCACTGATTTTAAATTAAAAAAAAGAGTTAGAAATTATTAGAAAATAATAAAATTGCAAAGTTAAAATTTTTAAATTATTCGAAATTAATTTGTATCTAATAAATCCATTTATTTAAATATCTTCCTTGTTTGTGCAAATAAGGATTATATTTCACATTGTTATTTAAATCCAACACCCTTTATTCGGGGCGGGGTCTCTGGTGTTAAGAAAACATATCGTTTATCAATTATGTTGACGATGCTGTCACAGCAACACGTTGGCATTGATCTCAATCCTACCCATCAACCCATATCTTCAGATTGTATGGTGTTATATTACATCAATAAAAGGATATTTAACTTTTGGACCGGTTCTGCTTAAAGGCAGCTAAATGAGAATCATCTCTGCGGCAGCAGCAGCATCATCACATCAAACAGGAAAAACATAATAAAAGGAGGTAAATAGTGTTTTGTCATTCTCACAATAACAACAACAAAACATTGTTGTTGTTGATTGTTTACAACAACATCAATGTTTTGTTGTTGTTGACACCATGTAAACACCATAGAACTGGTGAGTTACATCGATGAAAGGCAAGCAGAGGCTCAACCACATACTCATAAATCATAGTCAAGTATTTTGTTAGACAAAATACACCAAGCAATGTCCAGCAAAATATACACCAAGCAATGTCCTTTTACCAAAAATAACAATAACAAAGTACCATCCTCTGCGAATGTAAACAACTTCACAACATAACCTCTTTATCATGTTGGAGGGTATTAGAACCCCAAGGAAAAATAACTTCTTGTATTTTTCAAAACTCATTGTCCACCACTTAAATATCACATTTTAAAGCAAAAAAATCCGAATTGTTGGTTTTGTTGTTCCTCTGATTATTGTTATGTTTGTTAGACAAACACTTTAGTTTGAGATGTTTGAGTTGTTTGCTGGCCAGGAATTGTTTGCCAAGTCAGTTTGGATGTTGTTGTTTGATACCGCTGTAAATGATGATTTCAACATTTTTTGGGAGTCAATACCACAGCCAGAATTTAAAGTTTAAATAATTTTTTTGTTTTTTTTTTTTACAGAAATCTACTGAGGAAATTATTCATATCATGTCAGAAACGAAAATATTGTTTTTTTATGCTTTAAAGATTTTTTTTTCACAGAACCTCAGCTATATGGCTAAAGAGGATATGGACACTTCCGCAGTCACTTAGACGACTTTCAGAGGCAAAATCAAACTTTAAATGTTCAATAAATCGAAAACAGTTAAATTTTTTACAATTCCAACATAATACTTTTTTGTAGAACTTTAGGAGTACTATCAGCGGTAAAAAGAAAATGGGAGCCTCCGGTTTTTAACTTTTGAGCGGTCACTCACGCGACTTCAAATATACATGATTTTAGATATCATTGCCAATAATCGGAGAACTCTGCGAATTGTTTGAATATTTTGAACTTTTTATATTCTTTCCATGAATAAGAGATATCAAGCATTATTATTGCACTTTCAAAATGTGACATATCATTTTCATTCACGCGACGTAACTCATGCGGCATTTTTGATTTTGCAGTTTTTATTTCGGCAGTGCCTCCATTTATAGTCTATAAATTAGTATTTATGCCAAGAACAAGAAGAAAAAATAAAAAATGTGGGCTTTCTTTGTATTTTTTGCCTTTACTTTACGTATTTAAGTACAATTAAAGAAACAAATTTTTCGAATTTGGTTTACCTTTTTCGGAAATGCCCATTTCACTACGACAAAAAAGTGCCTCATCGAAATATTGGCTAGATTAGATAAATTAGATTCTGAAAATTAAGAGTCGATTTTCAAATGTCCGTCCGTCTGTCTGTCTGTCTGACTACATCCACATTATATGTACATCGTAATGTTTATTTCAAACTTAAATCAAGTTCGAAGACGGGACCCATCCGTCCACTCCTTCTGGTACATTCCCCATAAAATGGTCAAAATTAAAATTAAGAAAATTAATTTTGTAATGTCTTGCGGACCGGACCATACAATTTGAACCAAACTTTCCACAATCTAATATTTTTACGAAGCCTTTATATTTTTGGAAGGTGGAACTCATCGGCGCTTTCCTTCTAATACCTTCCCCACACCGGGTCAAAATGTTCAATTTTTATAAATCCCATATTGAGCGAATGGAATGTTTGATTTGACCCAAACTAGATAAAGCCCGAAGATGGAAGCCATCTCGGTTCTTCTCGTACCAACCCCACAAAGTGTCAAAATTTTGAACATTTGTAAATTCAATACCTAACGAATACAATGTTCAATTTGATTCAAACTTTAAAATAAAATAAATCCTCATAAAGTAGGTTAACCCGGTAAAAAGTTCTAATGTAAATGCCGTATTAAATCCAGATAATGTCAAAATTAAAAAAAAATAATTCAAACGAATGAAATTTCCAATTTCATTCAAACTTTGCGTCACATAATATTTGTTCCTTGGCAAGATTACGTCCAAAGAAGGGACCCATCGGTCCACGTCTTCTCGTACCTACCCCACAAAGTGTCAATATATTTTTTTTTGTTAATTCTATATCAAACGAATGCAATGTCCGATTTGACCCAAAATTTACACATAATATTTTTCCAACCTAGATCATGTCCAAAAATCGGTCCAAACAATGAAACATGTATATCCGTAGAGCAACCTCTTCTGGTACCTCTCCACAGATGGAAAACATATACCTACCTTATATATTCGAAACGGCAGTTAAATAATTCTCTATATTCTTTTTTACAAGAATCAAAAATAATTCTCATTACAGAATTCGCACAATTCGAATACAAAGCGATTTAAATATTTTGGACTGTATACACAAATTAGCACTGTACACATTTTGACCTCTTCTCTATATTGAAAGCTTATAACCAAAAAAAAATAATTTTTAAGATTTTTCCTTTGATATGTGTTGTGCATAATCAGGTCTTCACGTAGGAATATAGATTGTTTTGAGACTCATAGTGAAATTTGGTGTAGAATATTTTATTCTTTGACACAATGCACGAAAAATTAAGTTTCATGTTACTTTCATTCACTTCATTGAAATAAATACTGGGGAAATTTGATTTTTTTTTTTTTGTCCCAAATTGACATCTATTTATTCAGTATATATATTTTATATACCGATTTCTCTTGTTCGGTGACTTAAACTAAAATTTGATGGAGACTATTTTTGTCCTTTATACTATCCTTCTAAAATGACTTCTAGTGGGAAAAATTGATGCCAACTTTAAAAAGGATCGACTTTCATCCAAAAATGAATTTTCATATTTTTAAGATTTTTGACGTCTAGGCTGATTTTCAAGTTTTCGTCTATTCGGAGACTTATAGCAAAACATTATGGCGAACATTTGTGTAGAATATTCTGACCTGCTATAACCCCCTTTTTAATGAGTTTTCAACAATTTAAAAAAAAAGAACCGAAAACACCACGTCAGAGTCGACTGAGGTTTAAGGTATAGTTTATATTTCTTTATTTATATAAATGATATTTTTTATTCATAATTGTTATAATTTTTAATTTATAAAACGAAATTTAAAATATTTAAAATTTGTTTTGTTTTTTATTTTCACTTTCGCATAATTTTTTTTTATTAAATTGTTTCATAATCGTTTTGTGTTGAGCATTTGATACCATCAACTTTTTTTTTCTTAATTAGAATTTGCCTCCAAACAGTAAAAATAAAAAATATACAAAATGAAAATCTAAAATAAAAAAATCCACCGCAAACAGTGAAAATTTATTGTTATACTCTTTCCTACATACATATACATCTAATATTTAACAACACAAATCCACCATTATAAATCTACATTAAATGCATTTTTTTTTTTTTTTTTTGTATACGGAGAAAATAAATTAAATCTACACAATACTTATATGCATACAGCATGCACATATTTATATATATGTATATGCATGGGTGTATGTCGTGTTTGGATGGGAAAAAATGCAAAAAGAAAAACACATGATTTAAATTGAAATCTGTCTGATATCTTGTTGTATATTCGAATTGAATCTTTTTTTTTCAATTTTTTTGCAAATCTATTTTAATTAATAAATGTTTGGAGTGACTTCAGCCGCATAGCCCGGGCGTAACATATGGGCCGTTATGGTTGCCATGGCAAAGGAATGGTGTTTAATTTTCAGGTTTTTTCTGATTTTCTTTTCTTTTTTGCATTTTGAAAAACCAGAGTAAAATGTGATGCACATTTTTCTTTAGTTCTTTCTATTTTTTTAATTGAGTTTCAAAACTTTGCGATTTTTTGTAATGAAATTTAAATTGTTTTCGTATGGCTTTAAGCGTGACAATATTTGTCGGAGAGGGTTGCCTTGTAATGTTAAGCACAACAACTATTGGACTTGAATGCAGATATAATTCAAGACAAATATAGAGGGCCAAAATGTTAAAATTCGGCCGAGTAATGCTCCCACAAAAATTACAAGACCGCCTATAGCCTATGTACTGCTTTAAAAAATAGCTGAGATAATTTAAGAGAATTGTATAGGGAAATTGTGAGTTTCGGCCTAGTAATTCTACTACAAAATTTACAGTTCCGCCTATACCCTATGTACTGCATAAAAAATATAATTTGTTTTCTTGTTTCATAAAAAGACCGTCATCAAACTATATTAGCTATTAGCTAGCTATTTTTTTAAGAGAATGCCTAAAAAAATACTCAAACCCAATACAAAACATCCTTTTTTACGATTTAAGCCTTTTATTGCGTGTTTTAATTCAAAGAAAAAAATGTTATTTGATTAAATAACAACCAAAAGTAAACCAAAAAAAAAAAAACAATTGACCACCACCAAAAGGAAAGGCGAACTTTGATGTCGTGTTTTCATTTTCATTTTTTTGTTGTTTTTATATCTCTTTTTTGGCCAGTAAATATTATTTTTTTAATTAAACATTTACTATCATCATCATTACTAAATATTTATTTGGGTCTCATCGACACGTGCGTTTTAAAATTTCGTTGTTTTCCTTTTTTTTCCGAACACGAAAATCGAATCGAACACGACAGGTTGGTTTTCAGGCGGCTATATATTTGCTATAAAAATAAATTTTCTTGCTGTTGTTCTTCCTTTTTTATATCTATCTAAACACACACTCACACACCAAATGTTCTATTCACTACAATGAATGTTGGGATACAACCTTCAGGGAGGAGGTAGGTCTTTCCTTTTTTCTCCCACACTTCAAACTCCATTCGATTTTTTTTCGAATGCCGTCATAATGACCAGGTAAATGGTCTCAATTTCCAAAATTTTTATTTGTTTTTTTTTTGGGGGGGGTTATTAAACCACTTTTTCTCTGTGCCTTTCAATTCCATTCTAACAGAAACAAATTGCGTGTTGATTAGCAATTATTGGCCATAGACTAGCCATTCGGTGATATTTTGAAATTGCCAAAAAAAAAAATGAGAAAAAATAGGAAAATTATTTAATTTTCAAATAATAAAAAACCCTCTACTAGAGCGGCGAAGCGGAGCCAGTAAAATAAAAAAGCGACTTGCAGGACAAAAGGCAGGTTCCCAATTTTTGCTTGATTACAAAAAATGAATTGAAGTATTATTGCTTTTGGAATCGTTATTATTATTCGTATTATATTATTCATTTCGTATTTATTCTATATTTGCAGTTAATTAATAAAATTACAAACGAGAAATGCAATTAATGTCAATATTTAACAAAAGAAGTGGAGTAGGAGAGGGTGTATAGGGACTGTCTATTGACCGGCAGTTGTATACAACAACTGGCCCGTGCTGTATTTAACAAGCCAAATAAAAAACTATGGCATGAAATAAATTGTCAGTTGGAGGGATGAACTCATTCATCATTTCGTCATTAATTTGTCCGGATAATATCAAATTAGGGTAAATTACCTGACTGATGATGACCGTTGTCGTTCTCATTGTCGTTGTTAGTTTATAATGTAATTAAATTAAAACACATATTTTAATTGTACATTTTTTTTATTGTGTACATGTTTTCTTTACTTTTTTATGACGATGATGATGACATTAACTGGAATTGTTAGTTTAATTTGCAGGAGTTACCAATATTGAAAAATAATCAATTTTTTACTCCAGATGGGTTTCTTAATTTAATTTCATAACAAAGCCGAACATATGGCTTTAACCTCTCTCTAACCAATTTTGGAGAAGTGAGGCTATGTACTGCTGGAAAAATGTCCTTATTATTATTATTATTATTTTCAAAGATATATTTGTAAAAGACATCAAGAAGGAGTCTTAGGAATATACATAAAAGGTCTTACATGATTTCATAGACCTAATCTTAATGTCGCTTTGTCTGTCTGGAAGGAGAATCATCTATCTTAACCCTTTCAGGTGGAATAGGAGATAGGAGAGCTACATGTGATTTTCTTCCTACAGGAAAGCTGGAGGTCTTCTTCTTTCTAGAGGACAAATCTAGGTATTATTTTTCCTGTGGAAGAGCTCCAGGTATTTTTCTTCATGTGGAAGAGCTGCATGTATTTTTCTTCCTGTAGAAGCGCTGCAGGTATTCTTCTTCCTGTGGAAGAGCTGCAGGTATTCTTCTTCCTGTAGAAGAGCTGCAGGAACTCCTCTTCCTGTGGAAGATCTGTAGGAGTCTTTTTACTGTGGAAGAGCTGCAGGAATTCTTCTTTATTTGAAAGAGTACTGTTTCCTTTGAAAGAGCTGGAGGTATTCTTCTTCCTATAGGAAAGCTGGAGGCAGAACTGCAGGTATTCTTTTTCCTGTGAAAGAGCTGTAGGTATTCTTCTTCCTGTGGAAGAGCTGCAGGTATTATTCTTCTTTTGAAAGTATATACTATAATTTGGTATTCTACAAATATATTTTTTGGTCTTCTATTAGTGTATCTCTGTAGAAATGACTCTTTGTTTCTATATATGAACGATATAGAGAGCATAGAGATGAAGGCGAGATGTTTTCTTTAGACAACTATAAGTTTAACTTGTAATAGGCAATAGGGAGTTAGTGATACGCGATTTGAACATGCTGTCTTCTGCAGAAGATCTGAAGTCATGGAATCTTCTATAGATCGTCTATAGAATACTGTGAACGGGCATTCTTCTATAGACGATCTGAAGCCAGGGAATCTACTATAGTTCGCCTATATTCTATAGAAGAAATCCCTTGGTTCTATATACCTTCTATATAACAAAATCAGTTGTTCTTCTATATAAGACCATTCGATCATCGGTATACGCATGTTTTTGTATACGCATGTTTTTGTACAAACTGTTTTAATGAAGCCAGAAGCCAGTAAATATCGGACAAGGTTTGTATAACGGCAATTATTCTATGAGACTTTTTCTACTTGTTATAGAAGGTCTCTTCAATTTCCATACATACCTTTGCCGAGTTTGCTGTCACTGGCATTTTTGTGAAAATGCCATTGTGTATAGAAGACATTTCGAATGCGTTCTATGTATATATGAATGACTTTTCAGAGATCTCTTAATAATAGAGGTCTGCGGAATTTGTCTACATTCATAAACATTATTAAATTTCATGTGAGGCATATCAATGACTTATTTTATACAATGATCGGGAAATCATAGCAATTTTAAGGGGAAAATGTTTACGCAATTGTTGTTCTTATTCTGGTTCTTTTTAAAGTGTATGAGTAATACTGACTATCCAATTCGCACAAAATCCGCCTGGGCACCAATGGCTTTATGTTGGTTATTTGGATTTTTTTCTTTACCACGACTTTAATGCCAACGAGTTTTTGTTGTTTTTTGTATACATAATATGAGACCAAATATCGAATTTTGTGTTGCATTCTTCTTGAGTATTATGCCTGTCTTGTTTCTTTCATCATAATTTATTTTCGTTGATGTTCGGTGTGTTTTGCAATGTTTTCGGCGTTTTTTATTTTGGCAATTTCGGACATAGTTCAATGACTTTGGCCCGGTTTTTTGTGTAATGTTTTGCTAATGGGAAAGAATGGAACATTGCAGTTCACAGAAAGAGATATTAACGTATTACAATGCATTTTCGATTAGACCTTTTTGTGGGGGAAATTCAACAAAATTTGTATTTTTCATAAAAATAATGTAATGGGAATATGGGAATAATGATTTCAATATAATTAAAAAATATATAATATATTTATTTTTTATATTTAAAAATTCAAAATACTTCGAAATTATGTATTTTTTAATTTTTATTTTAAAAAATATATAGTTTTATTTCACTTATTGCTTTAATAATCATTAATTGTAGCGTAACAATAACAAAAATAATGTTGACTTTCCGGCTAATTTCGACAAATTTCTGAATATAGAAAATAACAAAGTTATATGAAAAAATAAATTTTCTTTTATTTATTTTTCTGAAATATTGGTCATTAAACCAAAATGTTAATTGTTTTATTTACCAAAACTTTTGTTTGCACTTTTTTGCAGCACTTCTGCACTCAACAATCATATTTTGGGAGTAGCCAATAAAGCCATTTTCAATCAATGCTCCTTCACATTTTTTTGGCATATTCCATACGCCAAAAAATAATTGAATAATAAACCTGTTATTGCCACATCACTCACCGCTGTCTACATGCTATCTGCCTCACCCAAAATGTAAAACTACTTGACACACATAAGTCCACCAGTCCAGACCCAGTCACAGACATATGTGTAAAGGAAATCATTTTTCTGACTATTTGTTGAGTTTTTTTTTTTTCTTAAATGACTGGCACAAAATATTCCTACAAGGAAAACAATAAACATTAATCGTTTCTGACACTAAAAAGACATGACCAACATTTTTTTTTTTTTTTTTTGCATAACACTTACCGAAATTTTTGTATATAAGGGCATATGTCTGGAAGTGGCATGACCATACGATTCTGAAAAATTCAAATAGGAGGTATTATTTTATAGAAGCCTAAAATTAGTTCTTGCTTAAGACTGAAAATACATAATTTAAAAGAACAGTATGATTTATCAGCGAAGCTTTTTTTCCACAACGATTGAAAAACCTCAACATAGGTATAAAATCGTTAAATCCGCATATATTTTTACGTAGGGAATTTAAATAAAGTCATTGTGTGCAAGTCAGGATCGGAAGACGAATGACCCACCAATTCCACCCGATAAGTTAGACCTCGCATTGTCATGGTGCTCAATGATTTATTCGCTTGCTCTTTGTCATTTTTCTAATTTTTCCGAAGACATTTGGCAAACGAATTGGGGTTTCCCCCCGGAATTGAACTTCGGACTTTGCTCAAGCGGAACAGTCGCTACATGACCAGCTTTCTTGATTATGCCCGGCAAAAACTTTTGTTAAGTTTGATTCTTTTTCAAAACCCGATTGATTACTGTCATGTTTCGCGCTCATAGCCATGATTCGTCTTCAGTCAAGATCTTATAAATCTAATTTAAAGCATCGTAATTGTATTTTTTTTTTTTTTTTTGTCAGGATATTTTCCTAGAATGCTCTAGGGTATTCTTATACAATACCTCACGGTAGTTTTTTTGGAGACCACAGGGTTTTCTTATATAAGACCTCAGGATCTTCTTCTAGAAAAAAAAAAAAATAACTTTCTGCCTTCTTATAGAAGATCTCAGGATCTCCTAATATATAGAAGTTTCTTAGGACCCCAGGGTACGCTTAAAAAAGAGGGACCACGTGGAGGCTATATAGAAAACCTTAATGTAGTTTTATAGAGGACTTCTTATAGTAGACGTCAGGATCTTCTTATAGAATACCTCAGAATCTTCGTATAGAAGACCTCAGGATCTTCTTATAGAAGACTTCAGCATCTGCTTATAGAAGACTCCAGAATCTTCATAACCTTAGTGTCTTCAAAAAAATAAACATAGGTTTAGACGACCTCAGGGTCTTCTTTTAGAACGCCTTAGTCTTCCTTTATATGAGGAACAAAGGCTCCTCTTTTAAAGTAGATCTTCGAATTTCTTTTTTCTATATAAGATATTGTAATTCTTGATGTAGAAACCTATATATGAAAAAATCTTCTTATATAAAATCTTATGGCCCTTACATAGAATACCATAAGGCATTCTTATGAAATACTTAAAGGTCTTGTTTATATATTACAAGAAGTTCAGTTCATGGATAAAAAATGTTTTTCTTATAAAATACCACATGGCCTTCTTATGGAACATACTGATATTTTTCATACAGAAGATCGGAAGATATTATCGAGACCTAAAGCATGGCTATAGAAGACTACCGGCAGGCTTTTCTATAGAGGAACGAAAAGTAGAAGACATGATCGTCTTATAGGCCTCTAAATAGAATTTTTATTAGACCCCAAGTGATTTTTCTGAGTTAGCATTTCTATAGGAGTCAGAATGGTCCTCTTATAGTAGGCAATAATATCTTCTTATAGAAGGCCAGCAACATTTTCTTGCCGAAAGGACTGCAAAAATATTTTTTATAGAGGAATTTTCTTATAGAAGACTAAATGCTCTCCTAATGTTCTGTATAAGGGGTCTGAAAGAAGACCGTGATGTAATAAAAACCTCAATATAAAGGGCCAAGGAGTCTTATAGAAATACTAAAGGGCCTATTAAAAAGACCAACGGTCATCATATGGAAAGTCATTTTATTTCGAAGAGCATCAGGTTGCCTTTAATGGAGAACAAAGTATGTAATTCCTTATGGACGTCTATAAGGAATTATTTTTTCTCCCATTAAAAAGAAATATTTTTAAAGTCTTTTTTTCTTATTTTCTTATAAAATACCGACCCACATTTTACAGCACCAAAAGGACCTTTGCAATAATGGAATGTTAACTGAAGACAAATCTCAATTAAAATCTAATTTTATTTCATTGTATTTTATTACCATAGGAAAATAACTCGACTTCATTAAAAATATGCTCCGCCATACCACCTCTTCAAATTCCCTTTCTATTTCATTTTAATAAAAAATTGTGCCTATCTTTCAGGTGTCATAAAAATATTGCTGCATACCTTTAGGCTCACAAATATTATTCGCGTAATACAACTCCACCTACTGTTATCCTTTTCTTTTTCTGAAAAGAAAAAACTTCATTGACATCATATCTAATACTACACACCCACACAGACCCATACATGACAATTTGACATCATGTCATGTGTGTATGTATGTATGCACCATTACGTTATGAATATCACGTCTGTGGAATGTTATTTTGCAAAATAATTGAGTCAGACGATTGAGATGAATTTCATAAAACTCGTAACTGAGTTTCATCATCACTCCTGCGTGAGTGTGTGTGTACGTTTCGTCATCTATGACAATTTTATAAAACTTTTTTTCAGCTTCCACACATATTTTTATAAACATTTATCATTGTGGAGCAAAATTGAAAATTGTCACTAACTGTTCATTACAGTCTGACAGGATGTGTTGTAATGTTATTGATTGCAGATTTGAAGTTTGTCGAAGGTGTATGTGTGTGTGTGTTGTTTGGTCTGGAAGGATGTGTAATGGAGTTTAGTTTAGACATTAGCCAGACAAATTGATTGTTGAGGAAGTGTGACAAGAAAGATTTATGACAGTTGGCAACAAAAAAAGAAAAAAAAAATGAAGGTGTGTCAAATTTGTCAATGATTTTATTTTTTAAATTGGAAATAATTTTCTTTAAACATAGATAAAATGAAGTTTCATGATTTTAAAAAACGATTTAGCAATTCTGAAATTCGAAATGATTTTTTAAATATTTGCAAAAAACAAAAACGGTTTGGTTCTGATTTACATTGGGAAATTTTAATAGATTCAATTCTCCATTCTTATATGTGTATAGGAGTTGAAGGGTTATTATTTCCCCCACTAATTTACCACCAAATTATAGATTTGAAATAATAAATTTTTACCTATAAATCAGAACTTTCTTTATTAAAAAAACTAAAAAATTTTTTAAACAATTAATTTTTTTACTATTTTTTCCGATATCATAAAGCAAGAATTGTTATCGTAGTAAAAAATTTTACATTCTTGTAGGTTCTGGAACAAACCAAACATTTATATCTGGAACATTTTAAATGCTTCATTTCACAATTTGTAGTTTGTGAAAGAGGTGAAGGGTTGCCATTTCCCCCAACTATCTCAACTCCAAATTATAAAAAAATTAAGCTTATACAATTTGTCTAAAGAAAATCGTAACATTTGTTATTACAAAAAAATTACAATTTTTTTAATTATTAATATTCTTTTTCTGGAAAAAAAAGGAATGGGATTATCCTGCCACATTGCACTTGATGAAATTCTTTCTCCATGCTCATGCAATCGTCTCTGTGTGGTGGTGAAATTATTCACTTTAAATAGCCATGTTCTCATCAGGATGGTTCATAGTTCGCACACAGCATTGGCTGGAATGCAAAGCAATAGAATTTTTTTTCAAGTAAAGTGAATGTGAAAACATATATATAGAAATACAATTTGTGATGAAATCATTTATGTGCAATTTAAAATAATAATAATTTTTTTGGAGATAATGGATCGGATTTTCTTAATAAAAAGAAAGCTGTGCCAGGCAGATCAAAATAGCAACTATTTGTGGGAAACCCCTTTTTTCATATTTCCGCCATATACAGAATTAAAAATAATTTGATTCGATTTAAAAAAAAATAATTATGTTTTGTGAGTTATAATTTCGTTTCATAAAAAAATGTTTCATCTTTTTTTTTTTTTTTTTTTGTGAAGAATCCTTTTAATAATAGTTTCATCTCTACAAAAAAAAAAAATAACAAAAAATGACAAATTTACTATGCAATAAATAATTACTAAACATTCCATAAGTCTAGCGACATTCGCACAGCCACTTAATGATTGACAGCAAGTGTTAGTTTTAGTAACCCCATTTGTTTAACTTTTTCATTGTTATTTTACTATCGTTGTTGTAGTGGTTTTTGTTATTTTGTTTTATTTGTGCGAAAAAAAATAAATAAGTGCAAAAAAACAACGGGTATGTGCAGCAATTAGTGGCACAAACATTGAAAAAAACCTGGTGCTTCAAGTGTTAATTAGAACGTATCACGTTATCAAAAAACAACAACTACAAAAATGAATCCATCAAGGTACTCCACTATGGCCAGACAGAAGTTTTTTTTTTTTGTTAAAAAAAAAATATTACAACAAAAAATTAAGTGAAATAATGAGAGTGACTAGATACTAAATGTGGACATCCCAAAATCAATAGGGGTTGTAATGCGCATGGAAATTGTTAATTATTTTTTGTACTAATTGACGGGGTACCTATTTTACTATTTGTTAATATCGACGAAGGTAGATGACATATGGAGTACTTCACTTCATTAAAATTCTAGAGGATCTCTACCTTCTATAGGTCTTTTCCATTGAATATTTTATAGCTGTCCTGTGACCTGTATTAAAATATATTCCCCTGTAAGCGGACCTGCTTCTACAGCAAATTCTGCCATAGGTCTGTTGTGTAATACTAGATCGTTTATAAGACCTGAGGTCTTCTTTACAAGTACCTTGTCGTCTTCGACAGATGTTAGGTCCCTTAAACAACCTAGTCATAATTCTAAATTACTTTTACTCTAAGAAACCTTCGTATCTTTAAATAAAATTGTCAGAGGTTTCCTATAGGGTCTTCTCTCGATAAAGGCTATATACCATCCAGAGGTCTTTCGTATACCTGGAGATCTTCCCTAAGAAGTTTTGTGACCTTCTCTTCAAAGCCCTTAGAGAGGTATTTTATTTTTTGAAGTTCAGACATAGAGTTCTTCTTTAAATAGGGCCATTAAGAAGACCCTTTACTAAAAATGTATACAAGAAGTTTTTTCAGATGTCCACTATATATTGAAGTCCATACAGTGGACTTCTCAGATATCCTCTGCAGATAAACAAGAAGACTTGTGACATGGAAAACATCTAGGTCTCGTGTTTGTAGAGATATAGTCCAAGAAATCTTGTCCCGACAGAGGTCTACCTTAGGTAGGAAAATTTCAAAGGTCCTCTACAGTTGACTTTTTATAAGATTTCTCGAAGAAGTCTCTGAGGCATATTTTTTCTATAGCAAAAAACAATGCCTCAGTAATACTGAGATTTTTCTATAAAAATCCATAGAATTACTGAGGCCAATTTTTTATTGAATCAAGTAGTCCTTTCAATATGTTTGCCTTTTATAGATATTGATTTTATTCTGTATGTATAAGACCTCCTTAAGACCTTTTAGTTTTTATTTTATTTATTTTTTTTTAACTTGCAATTAAATCAACCATCCCATTCATCAATCCTTCAAACATATTTTCTCTTTTTTCTCAAAATATTTCCATTTATTTATATTTCAATTATTTTTCTAAAAATATTTATTTTTTGTTTGTCTAGTTATTTGGTTCTAGTCTACACCTGTCAAATCAAGATCGTTTCATTTTGTTTTAATTCAATTCCAATGCGAATGTGTTGCTATTTGACGATTACCTGATCTTCTAATGTCTCAAAAAATCATAAACAAAAAGATAATTGTTTATGTTTTTTTTCTATTCTTCTTCTTCTTTCATTCCACTCTCCTGTCACGCTTACCGCTCGTGGGGTATTTTTGCAAAAAAATAAACGAAAAAATTGGCACACGCATTTGCTTTAGCTATAGCTTCCAAATAAAACAGCTGGTTGCGGTTTTTTGCAAACAAAAAAAAAAAAACACCCAAACAAATCGAACAAACTCTCCAAACATATTGTTTTATGCTCCCACTCTGTATCTCTTTGTTTGGAGCTCCAGTTTTATAAAAGACTCCATTGTGCACTTGTTTGTCACACAGGCATTTATTAACACTCAATAATATTAATAAAAACCATACTCCAAATAAAGTACACTCACTCAATTATGGGGGGAATATTGTTTTGGCTCTCTGCCGTTCTTCTCTTTTATTGCCTTTTAAATTGGCCACTTGAAAAAAACAATAAACAAGTGACGTCTCTTATATTTCTTTTATTATGGGATTTTTTTGTGTTGGAGCCAAAGCATGCGCTCTCTGTCTCCTTTTCACTCTCTGTTATATTTCATTGAAAATAACATTACACAGTGTATGTGTGTGTGTGTCTTCCTCCATTGGCCGTTAAGAGCAAGAGAAATACTTTCACCTACTACTCTTGCTGTGTGAGTGGTTGGATGTCACCCTTTTTGTTTGTTTATTTTACAATGCAGTTGCTGGTGGGATTCTCTTGTTCTCTTCCAATATTGTCCCCCATATGTTCAATTGAAGAGAACCTATTCTCTCCCCCTTATAGGAAACAGTAGTGGTTGGTTGGTCGACTGGCTGGCTTGTTTCTCCCTGCACACAAACTGTCGTGTTTTGTCACACAATATTGAGAACTAATAGCAACAACAACAACATCCAGCCAGCCAGCCATCCACACAGTGTGAGTTGTTGTGTTGGAGGTTTCTCGGTGTCTCGGTTTCTGAGTGTATTTTTTTATTATTGCCGTTCACAACATCAAGTTATTCAGACTATTTTTGCATCTTAACGTGCACTAATCGTAGGAACGTTGAAGATAACGCTTCGCGAGTTTTTGTTGAATAAAAATATAATACTAAAGAAATTTACACACAATTTCTTCTTCTTATTCTACTTCTGTTTGATTTCAAATTTTATTTGATGTGTGTGTGTGTATTTCATTGTATCATAATAATAATTAATAATAATAACAACAACAAAATATAAATAATAATAAAACAAAAGAAAATAAATTGTTTATTTTTGAAAAATAAAATTTGACAAAATTTTTAAAAATTAAAAAAAAAGAAGTACTGAAATAAAAAGTGTTTTATAACGCGTAAAAAAACAAACAAAACCCAATAGCAACAACAACAAAAATACAAAAGAAAACCAATTGCATTTTATAAGTGTGTTAAGCTTTTTTCCCCTGTAATTTATGCATTCAATTTTATTCAAAGAAGAATAAAAGTAAAATTAAAAAAATAATAAAAAATAAATAAAAAATGTACAAAAATTTTTAAAAAGGTATAAATAAAGAAAAATTAAAAAAAATATATGAATACAAAAAATTCTATGCTGCTTTCATCGTTGTTTAAAAAAAAAAAAAATAAAAAGAGAAGTTTTTAAAAATTGAAAATTTTGGTGCATCAACCTTTTACACAACAGATGCAGTTTGCTGCATAACCTATAAAATTTTTTTGAATGAAAGAAAAATTTTCAATTTAAAATAATTTGAATAAAAGAAATAATTGGAAAAATTTGTAGAAAATTAAAGTGTTAAAAAAATTTTTAATAATTTGTGTTAGATTGCTTAAAAAACTATAAAAATTGCATCTATTTTATTTTGTTACAATTTTTTTACAACAACAACAAAAGTATTACATAAAAATATAAATTAACAAAATTAAATCCCCCCAAAACCCATTAAGTAATAATTCAAAATTATAAAAAAATAGAAATTAAAAAAAATACAACAATTTTTTATTACAAACCGCCTTTATTTGCATTTTTTTGTGTATTACATAAAACCGAAAAAGCCTATGCAGTTGAATGAAAAATAATAAAACAACAACCACACACGAATAAAAAAATTAATTGAAAACAACGTAAAATGTTAGTCT